>NC_056741.1:1508013262-1508100762 GCF_019279795.1 Protopterus annectens
ATGGTTTCATGCCAGGAAAGAGCACTATAGATGTGATGTTTGTTCTGAGAGTGCTGATGGAGAAGTACAGAGAAGGTCAGAAGGAGTTGCATTGTGTCTTTGTGAACTTAGAGAAAGCATATGACAGGGTGCCTAGAGAGGAGTTGTGGTACTGTATGAGGAAGTCAGGAGTGTCAGAGAAGTATCTAAGAGTGGTGCAGGGTATGTACGAGGGTAGTGTGACAGCGGTGAGGTCTGCGGTGGGAGTGACGGATGCATTTAAGGTGGAGGCGGGATTACATCAAAGATCAGCTCTGAGCCCTTTCTTATTTGCAATGGTGATGGACAGGTTTACAGACAAGATCAGACAGGAGTCACCGTGGACTATGATGTTTGTAGATGACATTGTGATCTGTAGTGAGAGTAGGGAACAGGTGGAGGAGACCCTGGAGAGGTGGAGATATGCTCTAGAGAGAAAAGGAATGAAAGTCAGCAGGACTAAGACAGAATATATGTGTGTGAATGAGAGGGAGGATAGAGGAATGGTGAGGATGCAGGGAGTAGAGGTGGTGAAGGTGGATGAGTTTAAATACTTGGGATCAACAGTTCAGAGTAACAGTGAGTGTAGAAGAGTGGTGAAGAAGAGAGTACAGGCAGGATGGAGTGGGTGGAGAAGAGTGTCAGGAGTGATTTGTGACAGGCGAGTACCAGTAAAAGTGAAAGGGAAGGTCTACAAGAGGGTGGTGAGACCAGCTATGTTATATGGGTTGGAGACAGTGGCACTGACAAAAAGGCAGGAGTCAGAACTTGACGTGGCAGAGTTGAAGATGTTAAGATTTGCACTGGGTGTGACGAGGATGGACAGGATTAGGAATAAGTATATTAGAGGGTCAGCCCAGGTTGGAAGGTTTGGAGACAAAGCCAGAGAGGCAATATTACATTAGTTTGGACATGTGCTGAGGAGGGATGCAGAGCATATTGGGAAAAAGATGCTAAGAATGAAGCTGCCAGGTAACAGGAAAAGAGGAAGGCCTAAGATAAGGTTTATGGATGTGGTGAGAGAGGACATGCAGGTGGTTGGTGTGACAGAGCAAGATGCAGAGGACAGGAAGAAATGGAAACAGATGATCCGCTGTGGCGACCCCTAACAGGAGCAGCTGAAAGAAGAAGACCATCTAATTTTATTGATTTTTAGACTCTTATCCTTTAAAAAACATTTAATATTAATGATCTCATTAAACCCAGGAGACTTATCTGCATCTATTCTTATTTGCCACTGGGTCTCTACACTTTCTAGATTATTCTTATAATTTTCCCTTCATGTTTTAGGAACATTTTGTAAAACTGAAAACACAAATTTCTTATAACTATTACATACATCTGAATGCTTGTATAATGCATTATTAATATCTTTGGACTTAATAGAGTACAAATGCTTCTTAATTCTGTCTTCCAGCCTGCGTGTGGTCATTCTTATGTAAAAAGCTTGACAGCCTGAGCAAATCTTAATATATACCACACCAGTCAATTTACAAGTATATTTATGTTTAATCTGTGTTGTGAAATCCATATGCTGCAAAGCAACATAAAGGCTTATGTAAATGGACCTACATACTTTGCATGTACTGCAGGCATACATTCCTTTGTTTTTGTTAGTATAAGAAAGTTCTATCTCTACCTTATCTCTGTAACAGATTTTTAGCACAACTGTATATTTTATATACAAACATAGGACGGTTACTAGTAGTTTTAAATACTTGAGGATTTCCTTCTAAATTTTCCAGTTTTTACATACCACATCTCCAATAGCATAGCTATCTACAGACATGTCAAGCGTAGAAACAAGATTCTTATCAGTCACTATACTATCTAAAGTAGTCTTATTTACTTCCATATTTTCTAATAAAATAGGCTTAAACATAGTCTCCCTTTTATTACTGACTTCTTCTGCCACTTTACATAAAAATTCCAGATTATATCCTCTATCCTTATACATAGAAACAGATATAAAGATACAGTCTGTAAACACCACCAACTACAGATGGTCCTTTAACAGTCTAAAGGTAACTTTTTCTCTCTTGGAACTCCATTTCAGCAGCTTTACCTATTTCTCATGCATAAGTCTTTAAGCAACATGAAACATTTTCTAGATTGCATTTCTTGGGTTATTAAAAAATGTAAGGTAGTGAAGCAGTTTTGAATATGCCAAAAAAGATTAATGAAAAATAAATAAAAAGTTCTTGTAAAAAGTATTTCAAAGATAACATTGCATAGAAATATTACAACTAGCATTAACGAAAGCAATTAGGCATATTTAATACTTTTTGTGAGGTACTTAATCCAGTGAATGTGTTTAAACAGGGTTGCAAAGTGTTTATAGGCATGGTTTTACAAAGAGTAAAGGTTATTTTGTGTGGGCGCCTAAATAATGTATTCTAAAGGATGAGAGTTGTGTGAATATATTTAATTGAAATAATTATAAGTAAGATCTTCCAGAAAGCATACATGCATTTCAAAGAATGTAAATGCAAATGGTACTAGTTTTAGAAATGCAATTTGCCAACCGTTTTCATGTTTATGTAATATTGTAAGTATGCATCTATGAGGAATTCAAGCCGGTATTTAATGAGTGCATATTCAAGGAAGCATGCTTTTCAAAAATATGAAATATTTGGTAATGACTTTCAGGAGCTTTATTAATTATGAATACCTAGTCTGTGAATTTCTGGTTCTTTTTAAAAGGTTCTCTTAGAGATGGAAAAATCAGTCAAAGATGTCAGTGTGCTGTAATATTTGTTAACACGCCTGCTAAATAATTAAATTAAGGGTATGGTTGTATAGTGTATAATGATCATTGCTTAAAAAAGCTGAGTATACATATTAATTCTCTGGACTGCAGATAAAGAAAATTACTAAAATGCAGGTATCCCCTTCTCTTAAGCCATACCACTTGTGTCCACCTGATATTAAGTCATTTGGGAGTAAATAGGTTACCAAGGGAATGTGCTACTATAAGAAAAATATATAAAATGGTGTCCCCCATGTTTTGTCAAATGCTGTTTCTTCAACAAACATGTGGGGTGTGGTTTAATTAATGTTAACAGTATTGATAGTCGAGTGGTGGAAGTGACGATGGTATGTAATGTTGAGACAAGTAAGTGAGGTTGAAGGGGTGAAAGTGTTTGTGAGTGTGTATTTGAGTTAGGGTTATGGTTGGGGATGAAAGAAGGAAAGGTGTTGCATGTTTGTGTGCGAGTTTGTGTATTTTAGTGTTAGGATCAGGGTTAGATTAGGGGAGAGATGTAGTGTTGCTTGAGTGTGTTTGTGAGTTTGAGTGTGTCTTGTGTTGTGTAGTGGCAGTGTTACCGGAAGGTTTTTATGAAGGTATGGTGTAGGGTTTGGGTTGAGGGAAGGGGTAGTGTTAGAGTTTGGGTTAGCACCAATTACTATGGCAGTACAGAGGAGGAGCAGCCTAGGAGTGTCGTTCACTAATGCTCGGTGAACAAGCTGGTTCTCTGTTTTTGTCTGTTTTAACAGAAGCTACAATCAGCATGCAAAAATGAACTCAGAGATACTCTTCAAAGATTAAAAGGAGAAAAAAAATCAGATTTTAAGTTTCATGCCCCAAACACTCCCTTGGCGACACTATTACATTATTTTGTGAACGCATCCTTTGAGGGTTCCCCACCTCCATTTTAGGTTTCTTTCATGAGTTACCTTTTGAGGTTTCTTTTTTCTGTGTGAAATTACCATTTAGTCATACACAAAACAAGGCACCAGACACAAGGAGGTTGAAAATCACAAAATTACACTCTGGTGAATAAAGCAAACAGCTGTTTAATCACATAAATGCACCAGACTAACAAGCATTTTCATCCCTCATGGACTTCATCAAATGATACAAGTAATCAGCAGCTAATACTTCCTTTTATATCCCAACCCCCACAGATTTAATTAGATAATTGAATAATACAATGAATACAACAAACAATCAACAGTACCTCTAAAATCTTTAGTTCAAAGCTATAAATATAAATGTAAGTCATAAAAACAGGTTGAACTAAAACCTGATTTTAGATTTATTACCTTACATTCTTGTAAAGTATTTTTTAAAAACAGGGATCTTTGGTTTTAGTTCAACCTGTTTTTATGACTTACATTTATATTTATAGCTTTGAGCTAGGGATTTTATAGGTACTGTTGATTGTTCATTGTATTCATTGTATTATTCAATTATGTAATTAAATCTGTGAGGGTTGGGGATACAAAAAGGAAGTATTAGCTGTTGATTACTTGTATCATCTGATGAAGTCCATGAGGGACGAAAATGCTTGTTAGTCTGGTGTGTTTATGTGATTAAACAACTATTTGCTTCATCCACCACAGTGTAATTTTGTGATTTTCAACCTCCTTGTCTCTGGTGCATGTTTTGCATCTGGTTCCTGGTCTTGTTAGGCATCTTACCTCCTTTTTGTTTTTTTATCATTTAACCATGTTAAACTGACTGTTTATAGCATTAGTTTTGAAAAATAAAAATATTTGCATGAGAACAATGAAAATGATCTGATGCAGAGGTTACTGTATAATGTAAGCAGAGACTTGGTAGAAATATGCAAACTGCTGCCACAACATCAGTCTGCTGTGGTTTGAGAGAGACTGGGTGCCATTTGCAAATGTTAAACGTAAAGATAAAATTCCATCTTATTCTCATTTATGTAGGAGAAATGTAGATATTACTTACAGGGCATCACTTAAAAGCTGACAACTGGATAAACAATTTTAATTCTGATAGTATGGATCTAGTAAGTAAAGCTACACGGGTATAACAGTCTGGAAATAATTTTGCTACACTGCACAAAATAAATTTCTTTTTCATAATCACAGTGAACCAAATACCTTTTAGGCTTTTAAATGATTTCACTGGCTTCTATTATTACTTTGTTGTTTTGTAGTTATGATTTGGAGGATATTATATTTAGAGACATGTTTTAGAAAAAAATATGTTGTCAGAAATCTTTCAAAACTTATCAAGCATTCCAATAAAGTCTTTTTGTAAATAAAGGCTAAAATTAGACAGCACTGTTACAGGAAGAAGGAAATGAATCAGTGTGTACGATAAATGTTTGAGGTAAAACTACGAAAACAGCATCTGGGACAATTTAGTAGTCTCCATTCAAGAAGCAGTTTAAATTTCTACCTGAATCACTGAAATAAAGTATTTATCCTGGCCAATCTGAGGCTTTGCAAGTTTAGTTTTTGGGGGTATAATATATACTACATATTGCTGTTGGGCTACACCAAATTTTCATCATTCCTATTGGTTTCTAGTATGACTTCCCAAGCTAGTAGTCTAAACAGCTTTTGTACCATGTGGAGGTGAATTTTGAAACCTTCTTGAATTTTGTACTGAAATGCCCAAAGTATAATCTGTTATACAATAACCGGCAATTAATATTCAAAAATGAGCCCAATGATTGGTCAACCCAACCAGTATGCTCATTGTAAATCGAGCATATACCAATAGAAAAAAGCCTGGTTCTCCAGACTTTCTTCTAAAAGTACATACTGCACTCTTCCTACAGAAACAGAGACAGCAGCCTTAGCTCAGTAAAGCTGCAATGCACAACCACTGTAAAACACCAAGTTTGTTTGTGTCTTTCATTTTTTCCCGGTTAGGGGTCACCACAGCAAAACTCCGGTCGGCTAATGATTGGCAGTAGATTTTTATGTGCCGAGTTGCCAGCCCTAACGCACAACCTTCAGCGAAGGTATGCCCATTCATGCATGTCTCCACACAGAAGACGCTCTAGCTGAGAATCGAACAGGACAACATCTTACTGTGAGGAGACAACGCTACCGCAGCACGACCACTGCAGTGTAAAACACCAAGTAAGTAGCAATAAATAATAGTAAGAAACAGCAAAGCTCAAGAATAACTTTTAAAATCAGGCTGCTTATTGAATAAACACCCTAATTCATAAGCTATTCTTGAGCTTCACCATTTCATACTATTATTTATTGCTACTTCACTGGTATTTTACAGTGGTTGGCGGTGCATCAAAGTTTATTAAAACAAAAAAAAAACTAAAAGTTTGAAATCCGAATAGTCGAGAGGTATGAGACAGGGCATAGAAAATACAAGGAAAATCAGGTACGTTACGTACTTGATCTTCCTTGTATTTTCTCTATCCGGTTTCTCTTGTACCTATCAATGGCCTGGATTTCAAATTTATTTTTTTAGTAATAATCAAAAAAAAAAAGCAATGCAGATCTTCCTTTCTCTGTTGCTTCTTTTCCAAAGCACTGATGATATACTGCTTAGGTGTGCGCATGAATAGTATATCAAGAAAGACCCAGGATACCAAAAAAAATTAGAAGAACATCACAGCCCCATTATACAAAGACATTATTTAACAAAAGTAAGTAACAAAACCAAGCCAACCATGGATAAATCCAGCATTACCCACACCCAGTTGTGGGTTGTTGCTGTAGTAATCTGAAGTGGTTTTGTTGCCTGGAAACTATGTGAGGACACAGACATTCTAGTACTCCTGTAGGCTGCTACTGAAATAGACTTAAAAGCTTTTAAGACAGATATTGTAAATATGCTGTGAGACATACTTGTGAGATTTGTTAAAGCACATAGTGGCGCAGACTACCATGACAAAAATTTTGAGATGGGACCTAGAACAATTCTGGTGATTCAGAAATTTTGCACTTTTCAATTACATTTAATTTGTTTTGTTGCAGAAATTTTCCAGCACTTCAAAAATAGTGCATGTTATGTCTAAAAACATTGCAATTTATGGGGTGGCATACACTAAAGATAGGATCTATCACTGTACACAGTATATCTACCTGACTTGCCCTTTATTCTTCTTGACTTAAGCAGAATTTTGAATCAATGTTTTTAACTACATGTTGTAAGCTTATGACATTATTCTGCACTTTTAAGAAATACAGTAAGTACCTCTCAACTATACAGATTTTCACAGAATCTTCAAATTTTTGCCTCATATTTTTGGTTTATGTTTTGGTTTGGTTCATTTCTCATAAAATTGTGGTTTTCTAGAAAATTATTTGCAAATCATTGAGATTTGAAGTCAGAAAATAATGACAGTCATTTGAGTTTTAGACCATACCATTCCGAAAAGTCATGCTAATGCAAAACCTGGTGTTCTATCAGCTTTCTAAGTTTTTAAGAGCGATATTTAAAATGTGTCGCTATTTATGGGTCTTTGTTCCCCCATTATTTATGGCTTTATCCAGATTTTTTGCTCTAAGAGGTTGAGAGGTATGAGTAAGCCTTTTCAGAAGTTGCAGGGGTGTGTCCATGACTTGTATGCAGTGATCATATGAGGACTTTGCAATTGCAAGAAATTACATTAAAATGATATTTTGCCTTTTTTCCCCTGTATTACAGAGAAGTGTTATCCATTTTAGAGTTTTATATTACATGTCTACAGAAGTGGGTGAGGCTTATAAAATGCCTTGTTGAGTATGATGGCAGTCAGGGAAGGATTTGATGCTCAAGAACATTCTATTATGTTTTCTAGGTGTTTCTTGCTGCCCCATCTGCTGACCTCAGCCCTCTTAATGTTAATCATAGCTCTTCATTCTCTGTCTGTGCTGGTTGGGGGGTCTGTCATCCAGACAGGCAGGAAAGCTATTTGTACCATAGCAATCCAAGGGAAATTAGCCTTGCCTCTTCCCCTCAGCAGACCATCCATTCTATTAGTGTGACCAAGAGACTCACAGGGGCACTGTCACCAGTGTTCTTCTTGCCCTGCCTCAAGCATCACTGCTGTCTCTTCTCCAAGCTTGTCAGGGCTAAGCCAGAAGCACTAATTAACATGGAAAGTTGAGACATTTATAATTATACCTGGCTCAACCCACTGGTGGCTGACATGGGCATCCAGCCTGGGAACTTCAAGCTATATCTTCAGTTCCTGGTGGTCTTCATCACCAACATGCCTCCATTCGCAAGTGGCAGCCAAATGACCACTGATCCTCCCTCCAAGATGAGTGAGTCTGCATCAGGCACTCAGTTCTCCCTCTCCCCCTCCCATTTCCTCAAGCACCCTAGCTGTAATGGGTCATCAACCTCATAGGTAGGCTTTCTTCCTTGTATACAGTGTAGCTAGAAGAAAGTACAGTTGTGTAAGTTGAACATAGCATAACAGTAGATGTTCAAATAATCATTGCTGCAGTAGCCTTCGCTATATGGGTTATATCCTGCCAAGGACATAGCATTCAGCTAACTTCCAAAGCTTTAGGGCACCTTCCACATACCCAAACTATCAAACAGCTCAAGCTAAGCTGAGGTATCTAATAGACATGTTTGGGCATGAAGCCCTTCAGAGCTTTCCTGCCAGAAAAGAAAGGGAGGCTGAACCCTGAAAGGACAAGGATCAGAATAACAAAAATAAACGTCCACACCCTGACATAAAAAAAAAATGCCAGAAAACAAGGGGGCTGGAGGGAGGGAGCGGATACTGCAGCAGTGATCATTTGAACATCTGCTGTTACAGTAAGTTCAACTTACACAGTTGTATTATGTTCTTCATATTGATCACAGCAACAGTAGTCTTAGCTATATGTATAGATTACCATAGCAACTATACTTGGGAGTTGGAAGGAGAAGGGTCCAGGAGATCCTGGAGAACAGTCCTAGCAAAGTATGATCTAGACCTAGGGAAGGTATCTAGTTTATAGTGCTTTGTAAAAGTATGTATAGAGGACCAGGTTGCAGCTTCTAGAATACTACTACAATCCAAACCTGCCTGGAATAGATTTGCCATGGTGAGTATAGACAACCATTTGGAAATAGTTTGACAGTGGTTGTCCCTTCTTCTTTCCTTCACAAGAAATTAACAATTAATCCAATGATCTCAAGATAGTACCTGAGTTGTCTGTGGACATCCAAGGTATGGAGTATCCTTTCTCCCTCATTTTCAGGTTTAGGAAAGAAAATGGGGAGGTGGATAGTTTGACTTAAAGTGAACTCAGATACCACTTTAGGCAAAAAAGAAGGATTAGTTCATAAAGAAAATCTGTCCTTGTGGAAAATGAAGTAGGTTAATTTACCATAAGAGCTTGCAACTCAGATACCCTTCTTGCAGAGGTCAGAGGAATTAATAAAACTGTGTTCCATATTAAGAACCATAAATCAGACAGATTAGCTGGTTCAAGTGGAGTAAGCGTTAGTTTTTCTAAGACAAAATTAATATCCCAAGGATGGCCCACAGGTTTACTTGTAGACCTCTTATGCAAAACCCCTTTCAAGAACATTTTGGCATGCAATTACCTTGAAAGAGGAGGATCCATGAGCAGACATCCTGAAATGGCCGATAAATGAACCTTGATAGAGGAATAAGAAAGGACATAGGATAGTAATTCACACAAATATTGTAAAACCAGAGAACAATTTGCCCAGAATGGGTGCTGGTTATGTTGTTGGCACCAACTAGAAAACCTTTTCCATTTGCTAATATATAATTTTCTAGTAGCAGGTTTTCTCACCTCCATTAGTACCTGCTGCACATCCTCAGTGAACGGGCACCTAAAAGGAATTAAGTCCCTATCATCTGGGTAGTCAATTGAAGATGATTGATGTCAGAGTGATCAGCCACCCTTGTTCTTGTCTGAGTAGATTCATTCTGTGAGAAAGCTTATTGTAATTTCCCCTGGCCATTTCCAAAAGAAGGGAGAACCATGGTTGCCTGCGGCAGAAGGGAGTCACCACAACAATCTTGGGAGATTTCTTCTGAATCTTCAGTAGTACTCTGGATATTAATGGAAGGGGTGGAAAGCCATACTGGAACAATCCTGTTCAAACAAAAGAAAACACATCTGTCTTCTTACATGAAGTCTGGAACAGAATGTTCCCAGTTGATTGTTTAGAGAAGAGAGAAAACGGTCTACTCGAGGAACTCCCCATAAGTGGATCAAATCTTTGAAGATCCCTGGATCTAGTTTCCATTCATGAGGGTCAGCCCTGGTCCTGCTCAGTATGTCTGCCACACACTTTTGCTCGGATTGATTTTAGGATGCCTCTAGAATGCAATTCTGCTGTGAAGCTCTATCCCAAGCTATCATGGCTAGTCTGCAAAGGGGGTACAACCTGGATGTAACACATGACTGTGGTATTGTCTGTAACCACTTGAAGAGATGGTTAAGACAATTGGCAAGCATCTCCTTGATTAATATCTATCTCTTCTGAAACTGCTCCCCAAGTAAAGTCTGAAGCATCAGTGGTGACTGACTGCTTTGGAGTAGGGAGGGAGAAAAGAAGACCTTGACTTAAGGATATCTGTTGTCTCCACCAAATGATTTCTGTTCTATCAAACCCCAGTACTGGGATCTGAAAAGATCAAGGGTGCTAATGCTGGGACCAAAGAGATGTCAGATAACACTGTATCTTAGTCATGTAAAGACTTGCTAGGGGTATCATGAGAATCATAGATGCCATGAGACCCAAACCCCAGAGGCATTCCCTCACAGTTACCCAAGTCTGAGTGGAAAAACCTAGAACTAGATCTAAATAGAGATCTCTTTTTTTTCTATGGAAGAAAAGCTGTTTGAACTGAGGTGTCTCATTGACATCCCAAGAACCCAATCCTGTGTGAATGAGTTAAGAAAGACTTTTGAATGTTCTCTTGGAATCCCAGCTTGTGCAAGAGATCTCTCACATAGGAGAAAGAGATTCCTGGTATTTTGAAAACAGACACTACAAAGATAGGAAAGTCATCTAAATATGGAAAAATATTGATACCCTGTGCCTGAAATGAGTTATAACTTGGGATAGACACTTTGTGAACACTCTTGTTGCAGTGGATAGTCAAAAGAATAAGGCAGAGAACTGATGTGATCTAGATACACACATCCTTAAGAAATGTCTGAAGTCTGGATGAATAGGAATGTGTTAATAAGCATCTTTTAAGTCTAATGTTAGCAGGAAACTTAAAAGAGGAAGAAGGGGCAACAGGTTGCCTCAAGCTGCAACAGGCAACATCATTTTGAATTTGAACACTATCACAAACATGTTTAGGAAAGAAAGATCCAGAACTGGTTTTCAAATATTTTCTTTTTTTTGGGATTAGGAACATCCTTCAATAAAACCCCTTCCCCAATTGGGAAGGAAGAACTGGTTCTCTCACTCCTTGGGAAAGCATATGATGAAGAACAGGTGGAAACAAAACAGTCTCATCTGCAGGATGAGGAATGACCCCCTGGAAAAGAGGACTTTCCTCCCACTGCCATCTATAACTCTGATTAATGATTTTCAGAGCCCATTTGTTGGAAAAAAAATCTGTTGCCAAAAAGAAAAATGGGGATTGAGACTTTCTGGAAAAAGAAAGAAGGTCAGGGTGATAGGGAGTAACAAGGTCTCTTGAATAGTCATTCAGACTAGTTGGATTATCCTTGGTTTTGGGAGGTTTGAGACTTCTTTTTGGAACCTGCTTTCTAGTTCTTAAACATTGCTTTACCTGAATTATGTTGAGACTATTTATTCTTTTTTTTGCTGAAACTGGATGAGGAGAAAGAAAATCCCTTGGGCAATTTGGAAAAGGAGGTCTAAAAATTCTTAGATATTCCCTATGTCAGCTTAACCCTTTCATCGCACTTTTTGATCACCTCTTCAGAAGAGGAGCCACACACAAAACTAAGTATTTAGTAGCAGAGGAGTTAACTAAAGCTATAGCTGCTTGGTCAGGTTTGGGAATAGTGTATAAAACTTTAAAATTCTTAGGAAGTTTATTCATCCTATCTACCTTTTAAGGCACAGCTGGCTGACTATCTGAAAATTGCAGGCAGTAAGACACACATCCTCTAAAGCAGACAGCACAGTAAGATTGGGTATAGGTTATGGAAAATCCTTCTGTAACAACTCATGGTTTTTTTTGAGAGACTGAGAAATGTATGTTCTCCCACTGAAAACACTAGGGTGTTCTAGTAACAGTGACAGAGAAAGAGAAACCTTACAGGGAGAATCAGAAAGAGAGCTCTCCTTTGAGTCTGAATCAGAATTCTGAGATTAAAACCCTGAATCTGTCCCTGCATCTTCCTGTCCAGATTCATAATCTTGAATCTCTTTAGGAAATGAGGCATCACTCTCTCTTTCACTGGAAACTACTCTGCAAGAAGGATCAATAACCTGACTCAAACTCTGAGCTAATCCCAGTAAACTACTCCTATCCAAAAAAATTGAGGAGGAGCAGATGTGTGCTTTATTTTCTTTTTCTTTTTACAGGAAATATAGGGCCAACTGTGTTACTAATAGCAGATACCACTTCCTCAGGATGGGCACAACATTCTGACACAACAGGGAAACCTTCCTTGTTCCCTCTCCCAGGGCAGACAAGAGTGGTTCTCCCTTGCCCACTGAGGGGACCCCAACAGCTCCAGAGGATGTGGCTAACCCCTGGTCCATAGTGGCTGTAGGTGTTCCACCAGGGGGATCCAGGTTAAAAGATGAGTGGTCTGAGGTACAACAAATGGCCATAGCAGAGTTACCCACCTGTAGCTGAGGCAAATGTCTAGCTGCTATGGTGGCAAAGACTGCTTGACTTTTTTATTTTGTGACTGAAAGAAAGACTGACAGTGGGTGTGGCAATCTGTTCCATGGTCAAGCCAAAAATGGTGTCTCTATCCTGGCAAAATAAGCAACAATGACAATAAAACTACCAGTCCACAAAAGTTACTTTTTTGACAAAAAAAAACAGTAAAACGTTCTTTCAAACACTATAACAGCTCCACAACCTTAACATGAATGCAATTTCTCAACAGAAAATAGTTTATCAGTTGGATAACACTACTTTTAAACAGATAGAAGCAACCAGTGATCTGTTTGAATACATTACAATCTCGAGAAAATCCATTAAAACACAACAGTCCTAGCTTTAAAATATCTTTCCTGAACAGGAAAGTAATACAACAAATAAGAAAATGGAAGGTTTTTCCCAAAAGAGAACTTATCCGCCCAGCTAAGGAAAGCACAAACACAAGGATTTTATCATATCCTGCTACAAATCTGTTGCACTAGCTCACTGGAATCCATTGTACCAAACATGAAAAATAATGTATATATACAGTTATATAAATATGTAAAACAGTACAACCCACCACCTTCCTCTCTATTTATTAATTTATTTATTTAACATTTATTGACCAGTAAAGTCCGACTAAGACAGAGCCTATTTCCAGTGGAGGCTCGGGGAGAAACGCTCCAGATGCATGTATTTAGAATTTTTCTTTTGATAGTTTACGAAACAGACTTTTGTTTTGTGATGAGAACACTGCCTCACTATATGGCACATTTGTGTGAAATTAGCTTTACTTACACTGGGGGTTTCACTACAAAATATTTCCTACAAGCCAGGAGATAAGTATCACCTAATAGGTTTTTCTAATCTTTTAAAATCACGGTGTTGGATGGTGAAAGCATGGTCTAAGTTAGCATGTGGCCAATAAGCCCCAGTATAGATTTCAAAACTTTGACTCAGCCTTGCATGTCCATCCCATTATGTTGTTAGTAATGTTCAAAGATCAGACATCAGGTTTTGCCTTGAGAATTTGAAATCTTAAAAATGAAATATTATTTTGGTGTGTAGCAATGGCAAACAATAGTATGGTTTCAACATCATCCACATCAGCAGAGAAAGGGGTTCAAAACTTTGGATGTAAATACCTGAAAGGCTAGTCTACCCAAGAAATCATGTTTGAGACAGAATTCATACTCCTACAATACCCAGAAAAAAAGTTATGCTTTGCAGTCACTTTTACTGGAATTCCAGAATCTTCTTACTGACAGAACTGAAAATAAAATGCTATCTTCTGCAAAATTCTACGGTAGTAGCTATTCAATACATCTCCATTCATTTAATGTAAATGGTGGATCACTCAGTCTACAAATTTGTAATAGTATTTCGTCAACACTCACACAATGTGATGCCTATACCAGACATCTCTGTAGATGGATTCCAGTAAAATGAAGGCTTCCAATCAGCCTCCTGACTTTAGTGATTAAACTACAAACTTCATAAGGCATTTATATGTCTGCTATTTGTGGTTTATGTTTAGGTTTTGGCACATTACTTGGTATGATTGTCGTTCACCAGTGATCATTGCATTTTACCACAAATTCCTACTTACGTCTTTGTGGGGCAAATTTGCTTTCAAAACTCAACATTTTGGAAATAGCATGAGGCATATGGTCCAAAAAGTTTGTGAAAGTGACATTCTTTTATAAGCTCTATTGTCTTTGAAATGAGACATTTTTGGTTCCCTGTTATGATGAGAGCATTTTTCCAAAATTCTCACAGTTTTTTAAATAAGCTTTTAATGGTGACAAATACCAAAAACATGTAAAATTCTGAATATAGCAGAGGACTTTTCACTTACTTTCTATTCCTTGCTGTGTTTTGAGATCCATCCGTTGTGCCACTTCTGAACTGTTGAGCCTGGAAATAAATTTTATTGAATAAGCAATAACACTGAAATCTGTAGCAATTCTTTGAGAATTTCACACAAAAGGAAAATGTTAGGCACAAGTGTTAGCAACTTGCAAGATGCTTTTGCTGCAGAGATGATTCTTGAGCAAATGCCATAACATTTTCCATAAAAATGCCTGAGGGGTATTTCATGTGACAGTTACTCTACCTACACCTGCAGAATTAACACCTAAGTAAACAAGCTTTACAGAATTCCCACGGACTATCATTGCAATGAAGTGTGTGTGTGTGTGTGTGTGTGTGTGTGTGTGTGTGTGTGTGTGTGTGTATATATATATATATATATATATATATATATATATATATATATATGTGTATACATATACACACACACACAAATATATATATATATATATATATATATATATATATATATATATACAGAGAGAGAGAGATATGTATGCACACTTTTTAAAAAAAATAAAGACTCAATAGGGTGAGACACAATAGAAGGCCAAATATATTGAAGCACTTATTTGAAAAACTCCATTAATACTAAACTTAAGGTTCTGGCATTTTGTTGATATTTGTTTGTGTCTTTCGGCTTTTCCTGGTTAGGGGTTGCCACAGCGGAACTCCGGTCCGCTAATGATTGGCAGTTGATTTTTACGTACCGGCTTGCCAGGCCTGACGCACAACCTTCAACGAAGGTACGCCCATTCACGCATGTCTCCACGCAGAAGACGCTCTAGCTGAGAATCGAACCGGACATTATTAAATTATTCAAAATAAGGTGTTTATCAAATAGTTTTCTCCTTCTCTCCATACAAACACACAGATTCCATTCTATTAGCTCTCATGCTGATAGACATTACAGTGTATTTATACTAAATATTTAGATTTAGGTATTCTCTTTTTGTGCTGAATTAAGCTATTGCATTACTAATCAAGTTTCTTTAAGAACTAATAACTTGTTTACTATGTTTGATATCTGTTCAGATATTGACTGTATACATTTTTGCTTGCTTGCATACCTAGACAGGTTATTTGTACTGCTAAATGTTTCTCCTTAGACCCCTTCTATAAGTGGGATATGACTAGTATATTTTGGTTTCACAAACAAGTAATAGCTAAAAACATTAGTAGGTAAGTAACATAACATGTCAACCCACTCAGTGACACTTGCTGGGTCCAATAAAGGCAGACAGTTCACTAGTTAACACACTAAAGTCTTCTGGATAAAAACAAAGTTGTTTATTCCAGTACAAACACCAAAATCACAGGTTCCAAAACACAGATTGAGCGCTTTCATTCCTCACAAGGGAAATTCTTCAGAATAACTACTGTTTAACTGCTCTTCACTGTTATACTCTCTAATAGTTTAATTGACAAAGTCATTCAATATTCACTTCACTCACATTTAAAGGCATAGTCTAAAAAACTGCACCAAGTGTAAAATGCACACACTACATTCTAAAAAACTGCTTACAAAGAAATAAAGTAAAATAAATTTAAATTGAATTAACCATGTCAGAGTAAGAAAGCCCTCCTTTTGAGAGCAGAAATTAGTGAAATATATTAATTTAAACCTGGCGGAGTACCAGCATCTAAATTCAGCTGCCGCATCAATTTGTTGTACTCAAGGGAAGTCTCCCAGTCCCCACCCCTTTCTGGAAGGCAAACTTATTACAACACCCAAAACTTGAACTTGGCTTGCTTGCAAGTTAAAATATGTTTGTATAAAGCGTTTGTTTCTTTTTGCTTATTAATCTCATAGGAATGTTCATATATCTGTTGTTTCAACTTTCTCTCTGTCTTCCCAATGTAGTATGACGGACATTGTGTGCAATAAGCTATATATACTACTATTGTTGTATTAGAGTTGTAGTATCCTTTCCCTACCTTCTTCTTCTTCTATTTTTGGCTTTTTCTTGGTTAGGGGTTGCCACAGCAGATCACCTGTCCGCTCATGATTGGCAGTGAAGTTTTATAGTGTCAAGTTGCAAGCCCGGCACCCAACCTTCCACAGAAGGCACACATGCACACACTCACACCTAGGGTCAATTTAGAGTGTCCAATCCACCTACAGAATGACTTTGGGATGTAGGAGGAAACTGGAGCACCTGGAGGAAACCAACACAACAACAGGGAGGACATGCAGACTCCGCACAGAAGGCATCCCAGCCAAGAATCGAACCGGAGAACCTCTTGCTGTGAGGTGGCAATCCTTCCCCACCAATGTTCTTAAATTGTCTCCAGTGCATATATCTTCCTTATGTTCTATATATGCACACTGAGCACAAGCCCTACATTTGTAAGTACCATGTTTGTTTGTTTCACCCTTTCAAAAATATTTTTTAAATTTGGGCCCCTTTAATATCACAATTTTAAGGTCTTAGCAAACACATCCAGACTATTGGGCATTCTAGAAAACAGTTCCCAATATTTTATAATAGTTTCTTTAACTTTCTTAGTGTCTGAATGGTACTCTATAGCCATAAATAATTCCCTCTTATTACCCGTATGTTCCATTTGTGGATCGTGTTGTGGAACTGCTTGCCACACTTTGTTGTGTCCCAAAAGGGGTACATATTTTTTATCCCAATTAGTCAAAATTTCCTCCTTGGTTACTTTAGTTAAATTCAGCGGGCTAACCCCTATCTATAAATAGTTGTTCAATATAATTCACCTCCTTAATTAAATCCTCCATGTAAGTGGTCATGCGTGCGGCTCTCCCCATCTGCCCCTTTATAATGTTCTTTTTTTTTGCATAAATGGATGCCCACTCTGGAACTGAAGATATGAGTTGGAAAAGTTTTCTTTACGATACAACATGGATACATACTTGTTCATATGTCTATCCTTTCTAATTTTTACATCCAAGTAGTGGATCTCCTCACTATCCACGTTGTGGGTAAAGGAAAGTAAACTAGTGGTATTGTTAATGTAGATAATAAAATTCACTATATTCTCCACAGATCCCTTCCAAACGATAAAAATATCGTGCAGAAAATGAAAATAAGATCTAACGTTGTCGGAATACGTGGTTATATTGAAGCAAAATTCGATTCCCAATACAAGAAAATATTGGCATATGCAGGGGCACAGGATGCCCCCATAGCTACCCCATCTATTTGCCTATAGTATTTTCCCCTTGAAAAAAAATGTAATTGTTTTTTAGTACTATTTCCATGTTTTCAATAATTAATCTGAACTCTTGGTGAGATAAAAAATCTAAATCTACCAAAACCTCCTCAAACCAACGCATACCAGTATCGTGGGGAATCACACTAAACAGGTTTGTAATATCCACTGTTATAAATACAGGGTTGTCACTGTATTCTATTTCCCCCATCTTTTTTAAGAAATCCCATGAATCTATAAGTATGTGTTGATATAGCCGATAAAAGGGTTTGAGTTTAGTGTCAACATATATAGCTAGAGGTTGAGTTGTTGAACCTGCTGAAGAGGCTATTGGACGTAAAGGTGGGTCACTGGGGTCCTTATGGACCTTAGATATTCCAAAAATAGCAGGAATTACTGGCTTGGTGTTCTAAAAAAATATATTAATTCCTTTTCCAACATCCCCTGTAACACATTGTCCTCTAAACATAAATTAATCTTTCTGTATGCTAAGCTTATCTCATTTTTTGATACTGGTACATACCTCCCTTCACTATGTAATAGCGCATTCATTTTGCTTACCTTCATCCACTGTCCCATAATTATGACCCCACCCCCTTTGTCAGGTTTCATAATTCTTATCTGATTGTTGCCTTAAGTTCCTGTAATAAAAGTCGTTCAGGTTGTGTCAAATAATGGGACCTCCTGCCCATTTGATGGTGTTCTTGTATTTCTTTTTCTACCAGGGCCTCAAAATTATTAAAAATAAGGTGCATGGGGGGATTTATAATACTCTTTTCCTGATCCTGTTAGTCTCAACTGGGCCATTATCACCAAATATGGTTTTCAAATTCAAGTTCCTAACAAACATTTTAACATCCAGAATATTATTTCCTATAGTAGCCTTCCTTATAGGAACAAAGGTAAATCCTTTTTGGAAAAGTAAGAAATGTGTGTTGGTGATGTCAATGTCACTGTAATTAAATATGTGAAAATTGGCTTTAGTAAAAATAATGCAATTATTATCCCCACCACTAGTCACAGTTGAAGATTCGTCCATCTAGGTTAACAGGGATTTCTAGTATCATCTCCCCTCCCCCTCTGTCCTCTCTGATAGTAAGTTTGATATCCCCTCTTCTGTGTCACCTGTGCATATGTCGGTTGCCCCGACAAATTTACATGTATGCAGTTTTTTAGAATGTAGTGTGTGTATTTTACAATTCGTGCAGTTTTTTAGACTATGCCTTTAAATGTGAGTGAAGTGAATATTGAATGACTTTGTCAATTAAACTATTAGAGAGTATAACAGTGAAGAGCAGTTAAACAGTAGTTATTCTGAAGAATTTCCCTTGTGAGGAATGAAAGCACTCAATCTGTGTTTTGGAACCTGTGATTTTGGTGTCTGTATTGGAATAAACTACTTCGTTTTTCTCCAGAAGACTTTAGTGTGTTAACTGGTGAAGTGTCTGCCTTTATTGGACCCAGCAAGTGTCACTGTGTGGGTTGCTGTGTTTCTTAGTGCCTTCAGTGCTACTCAGTTCCCTTTTATGGTTTGTAAGTAAGATAACATGACAAAACCACATGACTGCTGCTAATGGCATGCCTCTTTACCCCTCTCAGCCTGAGTTAAGACAGAAGTGGCATTAACACTACAGCATTGTAGTGCACTGCATGTGAATTCTGCCACACACTTGTGTGCATGTGGGTATGAGGGTTAAATGATGGAACAGGAATGGTGCCCATGGCAGATGTGAGCTGTTACAATGGGAAACCCTAAGAACACTGTTTTCATATTTTAAATGACAAGAAACTGTGACCTTGATCAGAATAACACCTCTCTTACATTACATGACCCTAGGTTTTGAGAAAGCAGTTTAAAATGCTATACATGGTATGAGTGTAGACAAGCCAGTTTAAAAGGTAATGCATGGCTTGAATGTAGTGATGTGTAGTTTAGGATGTTGTACATAACCCTGGGTGTACAGAAGAGCAGAGATTAATATTTTATAGATGACCTGTGTAGAGAGGCACAGTTTGACATACTGTGCATGGTCTCAGCATGAATATGTGCAATTCTACATGTATTGCATGGCCTAGGTGTAGAGAGGCACAGTTTAACATTTTGCACATGACCTCATTGTAGATAGGCACCATTTAACATGTTGTATGTGATCTGGGTAAAGTGATGCAGAGTTTAGTATGCTGTAAATGTCCTTGGGACAGATATGTTGTACATTGCCTAGGTGTGGAGAGGCACACATTAACATGTACATGGCCGGGTGTAGGGAAACATGCTTTAACATTTTGTATATCCTGGGGCTTGTGATGTCCAGTTTAGCATGCACTACACAGCTTTGATGCAGAGCTACACAGTTTAACATGCTATGCATAGGCTGGGTGTAAGGATGCACAGTTTAAGAGGAGGTACTTGGGACAGGTATGGAGAGGAATATTTTAGCATATTGTTCATAGCCTGTGAGGAGGGAGGGACAATTTAGAATGCTGACATTGCCAGTATGTAGAGATGTAAGTTTAATATGCTTGACATTGCCAGTATGTGGTATATAGAAAGGTATACTTTAATATGCTTATTCATGACCTTGGTGTAGAGAGGCATAGGTTAAAATCCTGTGCATGCCTTGGGTCAGGAGATACACAGATTAGTTTGATGCACTTGGCTTCAGTTTAGAGATGTGCACTTGCTTTTCATGGCCTGGCTGTAGATAGACACAAATTAAGGTAATGTACAGGTACTGGGTGGACAGATACATTTTTATTTTATTTTATTTTTATTTGTTAATCACAGTGGAACACTGATCTCCATGGACTTTTTCAGTCTCAGCTCATAAGAGATGTTTGGTTAAATTACTTGCTCAGAGTCCTACAATTTGGCAAATACAAGATGAAGGAATGAAACCCTGGTCCACTTACAGTATATAGCCTGGGTATAGAGTTGTACAGTTCAATATGCTGTATATGATTTGGGTGCAGAGATACACAGTTTAACATGCTGTATAAGCTCAGGTGTACAGATGGACAGTTTAACATGCTGTTCACTCTCTTGGTTTAAGAAGGCCCAGTTTAACATGCTGTACTTCTCCTCAGCGTGGAGTACAGTGTAATGTGCTGGGTCTATATTATAAAGTCGAAGCTTTAGGTAATCGAATACCTAAAGCTCAACACCTAAACAGCAAAAGCTGTAAACATCGAATGGCCACTTCCGTGAATTCTTCACCCCTCTCCACACCCCCACACCCCCTAACTAAATATACCAACTCCGAGATCACTCTAGAGTGGAGAAAAGGGCAGATTACCGATAATGGCCAAGCAAATTCTTTCCCTATGGAAGAAATTGCAGAAGTGGCTATTTGATATTTACAGCTTTCACTGTTTAGGTGTCAACCTTTAGGTATTCGAGTACCTAAAGTTTTGATCACCTAATATAGACCCTAATGTGCTGCTCATGGCTGGAAGTGGGCATGCAGAATTTAAAATGTATATGGCTTGGATGATGAGGCATAGCTTAACATGATGCATCTTGCTTGGGTGAAGACACACACAGTTTGACATGCAGCACATAGCATTGGTGTACAACATGCTATAAATGGCCTGGGTCTAGACTTGACTAAGGTTAGCATGCTGTATATTTCCTGGGTGTAGAAAGACACTTTTTACATGTCTTGGGTATAGAGAGGTATAGTTCAGTATGTTGCACATGGCCTTGGTGTGGACAGATTGTTTAACGTGTACAAATCCTAAATGCGGAGAAGCACAGATTATCATGTTGTAGATGATCTGCATGTAGAAAAACACAAATCTGTACATGTCCTTAATATGCAAGCATGTAGTTTCATATACTGCACATGGCTGGGTAAAGACTAGCACAATTTAAAATAGTGCACACAACCTGGGTGTAGACAAGCACAGGTTAACATGCTGTATAAGGGCTTGGTGCAGAGAAGCACAAATTAACATGTTGCTGATGGCCTGAATATGCAAAGACATAATTTGACAGCTTGGACATGGCCTGGATGTGGAGATGCAAAGTTGCCGTAGCCTACATGGCCTTGGTGTAGGGAGACCCAGTTTAACATTCTGTGCATAGCCTTGGTTTAGACATGCAGTATTTACATGCTTAACCTTATCTAGGGTAGTAAGGCTGTACATGGACTAGTGTGGAGAGATAAGCTTTTTCATTCTGTATATGGACTGGCTGTAAAGAAAAACAGCTTAATATGCTAACATGGTCTGTGCTCAGAGATGCACAATGTAATATGTTGTACATGCTCTTGGTATAGAGAAGCACAGATTACCATTCTACAGATGGCCATGGTGTATAGATGGACAGCTTAACATGGCAACATGATGTGCATGTAAAGAAGTACATATTTAACATGCTGTACATGACCTATGTCTAGCATCGAGCAGTTTAACATACCATACATGACTTGGGAATAGAAAGAGATTTAACATACTATACATAGACTGTACATAGATAGTCATTTTAACATCCTATACAAGACCTTGGTGTCAGTGATACTGTGGGTGGTCTAGGTGTAGGGAGGAAACATTTAATATACTGTGCATGCTCTGGATGTAGAGACACACAGATAAATATGTCGACATGGCCTGTCTATAGGGTGGCACAGTTTAATATGCTGACATGGCCTGTGTGCAGGGAAGCACAGTGTAACATGTTGTCATGGTCTGGATGTGGACATATGCAGTTACCATATTGAACATGGTCTCAATGTAAAGATGTAGAGTTCATCTTCCACCCATCTCTAGCATCCTACCAACTTTATTCTTCTTATGCTCACCCCTCAATCCTTCAGCATATAGCTTAGCATTCACCTTTAGCTATCAACCCTTTCTCTTCTGGCACTACTTAATCTAACACCTCACATAATCTCATAGTAACTTACCCCTCCTTTTTAATTCTACTTTTATCCTCTAAACTCTTCATGTGCATTTTATTGCCTTCCTTCTCCAAAGCCACATAATGTTCTATCATTTTTAATCTAATGACTATTATATACTTTGTTAAAATTATCTAATTGTAAAATTATTATGTACATTCTCTACTACCTAATGTGCATCTAAAACAATATAATGATATCTTAAAATTGATGATAAATTTTACTGCTATTGTTCTTAAGTTGTTGGAGCTTTTCTCCTGGGGCCTCCTCGGAAAATGGGTATCTGACCCAGTCAGACTTTCCCGATCAACAAATCTTATTAAATAAATAAATTAATTAATTAAAATTTTCTACATAGTCATGGTGTAGAGTGGCACAGTTTATTATTCTGTGCACAGCCTTGGTGTAGAAAGGCACACTTTAATAATGCACATGACCTAGTTGTGGAGAGACATAGTTCAGCATGCTGTGCAGTGCCTAAGTGTGTAGATGCATTGTATATCTTTGTTTTACATTGCCTAGGTGTGGACAGACATGATTTGGAGTGGCACAGTTTCAGGCAGTGCATGACTTTGGTGTGATCACGCATATTTTAGCATGTTGAATGTGTCCTGGCTGTGGAGATGCAGTGTTTTACATGTTGTACTTGGCCTGGATGTAGACATGCACAGTTTAATATGCTACACCTCACTTGGGTGCAGGGCAACACAGTTTGACCTGCTCCACATGGCCTATGTATAAAGAGGCCCAGTAAGATATGCTGTGCATGGCCTGATTATGCAAAGGCAGAGTTTATGATGCTGTACATGGACTGGGGGTAGAGAGGCCCTGTTTAACATTCTGCACATGGGTACAGTTTAAGAAGCTACATATGGTCTGGGTGCAGAGAGGCACAGTTTTGCATACTGTTTATTGCTGAGCGTAGAGATGCAAAATTTAACATGCTGTAAATGTTGTAGGTGTAGAGTGTCAAATGTCAATGAAAT
This sequence comes from Protopterus annectens, assembly GCF_019279795.1. Lineage (NCBI taxonomy): Eukaryota > Metazoa > Chordata > Ceratodontiformes > Protopteridae > Protopterus > Protopterus annectens. The sequence continues at coordinate 1,508,036,723 of NC_056741.1, forward strand.
GTACATGGCCTAGGTGTAGGGGGTGGCATAGTTTAACACAATATATTCCTATGTGTACATATGCACAATTTATCATGCTGTATGCAGCCTGGGTGTAAAATTGAACAATTTAACATTCTGTGCTTGGTCTGGATATGGATAGATATGGTTTAGCATGCTGTATATGCCCTTGGTCTGTTGATTCACAGTGTATGTTGCTGTGTATGTCATGGGTGCGGAAGTGCACATTTTAATATACAGCACTCAGCTTGAATGTAGAAAGGCACAATTCAGCTTATTGTGCATTGCCTGAGTGTAGAGTGTGACAGTTTAAAATGCTGCACATGACCTTTTTGTATGGCTGAATAGTTTAAAGGAAAACTCCACCTTAGAACTAAACAAAAATATTTTTCATTCAATCTTGTTTTCTGAGTTATTTTAACACCTCAAAATCACTGTCAATGCTTATTATAGAATTTCCATATGTTTTCTGCAAAATAGTGGTCAATGGAGCTTGACATATCAACAAGATCTTATTTTTCTTCAAGCCTTTCTCTTTCCCATAATCCATTTCAAGTTTGCTTTATACGAGTCATGCTAGACATAAGGAAGTAGTGGTGTATTCCCATGTCATAGACATATAATGGCATTAGTGTCAGTCACTGTCATCTTATTTACTGCCTGTAACAGGACTGCTTCTTTTATTTCTTGAATGGTCCTCATTTGTGTGTGTCTCATGCCTGTTTTATAGTATACTAAGGAATTATACAGCTGTAACCAAAACAGTTGCTAAATTGCAGGCCTTTGTTCAAAGCATCTTTTTGTAGTCCAAAATAAATTGACAGCACCGCCCCCCTACACTTTGGTAAATGTGCTGATACTTTATAGTTACAAGAAAAAATATTTTCTTACTTTTCTCTAAATGCCATAGATATGTTTAATACTATGTTTAAGTCATCTTAAAGAGTAAAGTAGTATAAAATACAAACTTTTAAAGTTTAAAGCTTTGCATTCAATACCGTGATGCTGCGTATGTAAATTTGTTAGAAGAGGTGACAACTGCCTTTGAACCAGTGACTGATCTAATTGCTCTGCTTTACTATGAAAGGTGCGGCTACATTGGAAGCAGCTGTGAACTGATGTAAAAGTACACTTCTTCTCTGCAATAAAGTCAATGGAAAATAGTTTCACGCCTCTCTGTCTTGTTTACAGGAGCCTGAGCTTCTGACTACAAATTTCTCTATGTCTGTGATATGTCATGTGAGTGTAGACAAATTCCTCTGCAACTTATATGAGACGTTAAGCTTAAAAAAAGTGGCTGGTCTTTTCCCTTCCTTTGATACTAAAGTGAGGAAATGAAAGTTTTATAAAGTACAAGCAGGATTCAGGAATCTTCACAGTATTGGAATCATATTGTAGGGAGAAAAGCAACCCAAGAGTAGAGTTATACTGAAGGAGAAAGTGGAGTTTTCCTTTAACATGCTGCACATAGGCTGTGTATATAGAGAGGATAGGTTTATCATGCTGTACATGTTTTGGGTATAGAGATGCAGAGGTTGAAATGCTGCTCCTGCACTAGGGACCCAGAGGTGCAATTTGATACATTGGACTTAGCTTTGAAGTACAGAGGCACTATTTAACACTTTATACATGGTCTGGGTGTAGAGGGTCACCATATAACACGTTGCACATGGCTCACATGTAGGGATGCACAGGTTAACATGCTGCTGTTAGACTTAAGGTACAGAGGAACAACTGGAAACTCATGCTTCCATCTCAGCATGTCACTTTGCAAAGACTGAAACAAAGTATTAATTTAGTATTAATTTAATATTTTACTTGTTATAGTTGTAGGTTCTTACTAAGCTTCTGACCACAAACTTTCAAGAAGCTCAGCCACATCACCCAGTAACAAACGCACATCCAGTCATCCAGTACCGTGCTTGGCAGTCTTTCCCAGAAATGGGAGATGTGTTATCTGTCATGCTGTCTGGTGGTGGTGATTGATAATGGAGGTTTAGGTCTCCAGAATGGGGGGTTGCTTTACCATTAGTTTTATTTAGGTGAAGAAGCTCAAAGAGCAAAGGGTTGTTCCTGAGTCCCCTCCCATCAGTGGTCAGCCTAACCAGTCCTAGCATTCATTCTCTTCTTTCTGCTATAAACTTGAAAGGAAAGTGTTAGCTTTTTGATACCTAATGTTAAGTCCCTTTCAGATTTGGCCTTTTCTGCCATTGCATTGTTTTATTACCTTTTTCGTACACTTTTAATACTTTCTCCTACATCATCCATGATTGCCTATCCAGCACAGAGTAATCCACTTTTGTAAAATCCCACACCTTATCTTTGTCTTTTTATTCTTACCTTTTCATCCTAGTCTAAACTACACAGTGACATGTTAGTCTTCACTAAGGGTGCCTTACCTGGACATCCATGACAGTTTTTGTATTGGTTATGGCCATTTCCAGAAATTTCTGGTACAGTCTGGTATTAGTTGAGTGAACTTCCTCATGGTCCAAGTCCTTGGACAATTCATAGTCTCTCCTCTGTGCCACAGAAATTCCAATCTCAGTCAGTGTCACATGAGTATTACCCTCTTTCTTCTACCTAATTCCTTTGCTTCTGTCCTTCAGTCTCTCATCCTCCTCTCTTGTTTTGTCTGAGGGATGTCATTTTGCATCAGTCGTCTATGTCTCTCCCTAACATAACTGTCAGTGCACCTATCTAGGTTTCTGATTCTAGCTGCAGCCTAAGCCCTTTCTTGGCTTGGCATTTTCCTCCTTTTAGATTTCACATCGAATGCCTCCTTTTGTATTGTGTACTTGTACACTTGTACACTGCCTCCTCGCCCTTTTCTGTGATTCCTGAACAGTCTGCACCTAGGCACCTCCTTAGTCCATTTCCTCTTGTCACTGGACTATGTTTCCATTCACCCTCACCTTCTGCATCACAGCTTGTAAGAATTTGTACGTCTTCCATTTTCCTAGCTAATCTCCTTGCATTGAGTAAGAGTACCCAGCATTACTATGTGTCTCTCTTGTTTCTTCCTCTGTTCTGAATCCCTGCTTACCCGTTATCTACTGCCTGAATGTTTAACCCCTTCTAGGGCTTCTTTCAGTCTCTTTCCTTCCTTCTGTCTTAGTCTGAATGTGCAGTTCATTTATTAAATTTCAATTATTTAAGATTTCGTAACCAGATAGGTGAACTGGAACAAGTACCCTTTTCAGTCATGACCTGGGCCAGAGAGACCAAGCAATACAACTAAACATGCAACAATATGTAGAACTATTTACATAGCAATTTATGTAGGCATTGTCAGTAACATAGGTGTAGACATAGCACAGTGCTGAAGTTTAATTTAGGAAATGACTGTAATAAGCGCTGAATTAGTTAAGCCAGTAGATGCAATGCATAATTCTTTGCCTTATAGGTGCTTTTTTGCCCACATCTCTGAAACACTTATAAGCATGTTAGTTTGTTTTTTAATTGTAATTTGAAGCTAGTAAGTTTATTCATTTTTCTTATTGCTTCTAAAAGTTTCTTCCAGCTGAAAGGTGCATTTTTAGATAAGGCCTTTTCAGTAGTGGCTAATTTGTAAGGGGGTCTGCCTAAGCGAATGTATTTTGTGTTTCTAAGAGTATAATTACAATACCTTTTAAAGAGTCTGGAGAATATTTGGTATTAAGGAGTTGAGAGTAAGGATGTTAAGCACTAGCTCATTTGTTGCCGAAACTTTAAGCCATCTAATATTCTTTATTGCAGTGCAGTGGTGTTCTTTATTGTTTGCTTGGTTGATGAAGTGTACAGTTGTATGCTTGGTGGTTTGTCGTGGTATTAGCAGATGCATTCTCAGAAATAAGAGACAGTATGTCTTTAATCCTAGAAATGAATGCATGTATGGTTATAGAACATCTGGCTCCTGAGATGAGGAGCAATTGTTAAGATGTCCCTCTGTAACCCAGCACTAAGTACTACTGTCCCTTTTAGGTTGCAATCGAGCCTACACTTTTCATGCACCTGTTCTCACTGCCAGGTATGTTTCCATACTCCTTCCATTCCAAAGCCATTCTCTCTCTTATTCACTATTGCAAGCAGTTATTATAATACTTAATCCTTTATGTGCTGGCAGCTGGAATAGGTGACATTTCTAAGAATGATACCTCCTGTTATCTCTGCCACCTCCCTGCCACTGCTTGCTGGCATCTTAGCTGTCTTCTCATAGAGATTATTGGTTCCCATGTGTGTGTCATAAGGTGTCCATCCCTGTTTCTTATATATCACATTGGTCACCTCCTCCAACATTCTGCTAATTCTATGCCCTGAGAATGAGACCAGTTTCACTGTCTGTTCCCTCCGCTCTGCCTTGCCTAGACTCCTAATCTACCTGCTTTTTCCCTGCACTGACTATCCTTTCCTTTATTTCCTGACCCTGCTACTGCACTCTTATGTGGAATCAGACTTCCCCATCTAAACTGGTTACCTCTCTCCCTGCGACAGACGTACATTTTCCTCATTCCTCTCTTTCTCTTCCTTTTGCCATCTCCCTCTCTCTACCAGTCAAGTATCCCTCCCTCACTCCACACTTTCCCAATGCTGATCTTGTCGATTGGTTCCTGCTTCTCCACCTCTGGCTTTGTCACCTTCTTCATACTGTTCTTTGCACCCCAGCTTCACTTTTCCTGCCTTTCATGACTATATCTCCTACCTTCCCCTTTCCTTTACTTGGGTGTAATCCTCTGGCAACCTCCATCCATGTTTTCTTGCCCTCAGCCTTTCTTCCCTAACTTTTCTTTCTCTTCCTTTCTGCAGGATTCCTATTTCCTCCTTATCTGTCATCCCAGTCTATCCTTTTATGTCTAATCAGCCAGCCCACTAGCATTTCTAGCTCCTATGTTCTCCTATGAGGGTCACCTATTCTCCTGATGGAATCTTCATTTGTCTTCCCAAACAGCTATTCCATATCCTGAGTATCTCACAAATCTTTCTTTTCCAATTATCTTGACCTGCCTGTACTAATCCTTTCATATCCAATTCTTAGATCAGGAACAAGAAAACATAGCAAGTATGGTATGTATACATATATATATATATATCAGACTCACAGACGAGACTTCTCTGCTACTTCTCAATATTGAAAGAATGTAACATACAAAAATAAAATTAAATGCAAGTATTGAGATCCACTTACTTGGTATATTTGATCAATGCAAACCAGAGTCGTAAACAAGCCCTCTGCCCCCTGCAAAAAAAATTAAGAGCAATGGTCAAATTCACTGCTACGGGACATTAAACTTGCATTCATGTTTGTGCACAGTGCTGTAGATAAGCTAAAAGTGGTAAGAGTGCATAGGATGACATTTTACTTCCATGATGCAAGTCTTAGCATCTGTCACTTTTACTGGACCATATATACTTACAGATGCACTCATTAGAAAGCATTCTGATACCTGAACCACCATAAAATCCAGAGAAAGTGCTGATATCTAACTCAGCTTTTCAGTTTTTGGTATTTTTTTTTAGAGAATGTATGATACCAAATCAGTGTCTTACAAATAAACCTTTTAAAAATAAGTCCATGCTATGTGAATATTTTCTTTATTTGCTTAGGAAAGGTTATTCTGAAAAGTAATGAATAAATATAACATCTGTTGAGCACAGCTAAGTGAAGTAAGTATTATTTGTCTTTAGAATATTCTGTATCAAATAAAATACCAGTTTCAAAGAAGTACTATTTGAACATCTAGCCAAGAACCTGCACTGCTCCTGTGCCAAACCTGACTGACACGATATCTATAACTCTCCCAACACACTGTCTGCTCCTTATCTCATTTTCTCCCTCTCCTCAGTGTTTATTACAAATATATATAAAGGAAATCTCATTTGTTCATAACTATTATTTAATATGTACACAATACTAATTTTATTTTTCTCACAGTGATCTTCACTGAAATGCTTGTGTGTTTTTCTTTTTGAACCTGTATCTGCTAGAATACTGTATTGAATACTACTTTGTATAGTCTAACTAGATGATGTGCATTCTCCATCTTACTGTATGTATACTATTGTTCTATCCAATTATTGTATTTTGCTTATATTTCTCTGGAGCTTTTTTCCCTGGGCCTCTGCTGAAAATGGATTTTTGGCCCAGTCAGACTTTCCTGATAAATAAATAAATAGATTGTCTGGGATCTCTTAATACTACCCAGGGAGTTTTCATATCTCGACAGACAAGGTAGTGAATTCCATATGCTTGGAGTTCAGTATGCAAAAGAACCTGCACTTGAATGTTTTATGTTTGATCCCCAGCCTAGAAATCACTGGTATATCCTTATCTGTAGAGCAGAGGAACCAAGATTTTCAATAGAAAACAACTTCTAACAAAGGGTGTTCAGGCTTGGTATACAAGTACCAATTCCTTTTCCTGAAATGTATAGACTTCAGGCACAGGTGTTATATAACAATAAGGGTTTGACTGCCTTAGCAGCTTGTGTTTCATTCTGTGCCACCTGCAATTGACGTATGAAGCCCCAGGTTAAAGGGCATTGCAGTAATACAGATATAGAGAACAGATTCTGTAATACCTTAAGGTTATTTTGGGACACGAGGTGCTTAACTGGCAGCACACCTCGTTTGGTAAAGAGATGACTGAATAATAATAATCAGCTGTTCTCTGTGAAAGCTGTTTATCAGGAATCACTTTCACATGATACACCCTAAACATGCATTCCAGTCTGTTAATAATAATAATAATAATAATAATAATAATACAGGAAGAAAGACAAGGAGACATTAAGGGCTTTAAAGCAGCATGGATGGCCATTAACCTCCATTTTATCTAGCTTGAGTCTTAGCTGACTATTTTTCATCGTGTCAAGGATGGGCTCTAAATGTCCATATAATGTAAATGGAGCTGTGGTTATTTTGTTTTTTGGGGGGGGGGTGGATAGCCATGACACATTAGGGCAGTCCAGCAAATGAAATCCCACAAGGAAGCATATACACCATGAAAAAATGGGAACTAGGGATGGAACCCTGAGAAACCCCACCATAACAGAAGATGGTTTTCAGCAGATTTAATTCTAAGAACCACTCTTTGTGTGCACTAATGCTAATGGGCCAAGCATGAGACAGGAATCTAGAAGATAAATCACATTTGTTACATAGATGTCCTACAACATTCCACAGTATCAAATGCTGCTAAATATGTGATAAATACATGTGAAGAGTTCTAATAAATGGACTTGCAACAATTTTTAGAAGAGAGAGAGAGAGACAGAATGATAACATTACAATCTATGCAGACTGACACAAAGCAGGCTGAGGGTAGGTTTAAGACTGAAACAAGCAGAAATGTTTGTGAAGTTTGTGTGAGGCTGAATATTAAAAAAGTCAAATTATAAAGCAGGTTAGGGTTATAGAGGTGAATAAAAGGCAGTGTTTGGTCTGAGACAAAGAACAGCTAGGTAAGGTTTGAAAAAAGATAAATATTCCTTCAGAGTACAGAATAAATATCCCAGGGCTAAACAGTGACACTGCTATCATTCTAAAAGGTTTTCTTTCAGATGACTTGAATGTTTGTTATATTTATTTAACATCCTAATCTCTGGTCAAATCTAGTCACAAACGGTAATCTTCTCCTTTTGGAAATCTAAACTCACCATGGCAAATGACTATGAATTCATGAATTTTACAAAAACAGACCTATTGAAATTATATGATTAGCTGTAAGAATTCAACATGAGGATTTCCAGTCCACATGTAGCCACAGCCATCATGTGCACCAATGAATTTTATTCCCATTTAACAAGTAGCATAAACCAAGCTGCACTGTAAGGTGAAAAACTGTTCAGGGCTGACATATCAAAGGTGTTTATAATTCTATATGGTGCTTATTATCTCTTCTCACTAGATGACTCTTGCAAGATTTATATACACCTTTTCTGAGCTACTGTTTATGATCCTGTGTAATAGTTTCATAGGTTCATAGGTTCATAGGTTCATACTAGGCTATCTGCCCAAGGGCATTTATAAGCCTAGCCCATAGTTATGTGGCTTTCGCCACCCCTTTAGTTTGAATAAAAACTATGCCTATCATTTTGCTGTGCCTCTGTCAAGCAGTGACACTGAAGTAATCCCTGGGGTATATCTGCAATCTCCCATCCATTGGTCAAGATTCCTCTTGAACAAGGCCAGAGAGGTGCTCTGCCTCACATGTACCGGGATTTTGTTCCACAGCATAGGAGTCTCTGGGTGATGAATCTGTCCCTCCAGCACGTTCTATTTTTAACCGTGTCAAGGTTTAAGTCTCCCGCCCTTGTGGTTCTGAGGGATCTAGATTTTTTGAGGTGAAGCATATTCATCAAATCTGGGTTTGACATGGCCTTATATGTCAGGCACAGGTCACCTCTGAGCAAGCGGTATGAGACTGAATAGAGCTGGAGTTCTAGTCCATTCTCTAACAGTTCACTGACAAACAAGCTATACAGTATCTCAGAAATGAAATATTTGGCATTTTAAATACACTGTTAGCATTTTAAATACACTTTAGCATTTTAAATACACTGTTAGTGTATTTAAAATTATTTTTGCAAGTCATGTATTGGAAAATACCTTATTTGGTACTAAACTGCTGGTGTCTGATATTGTCGCTGCAGTTGGACTCATGTTTATAAATACTGCATTAAATGCTGTTTTTATGAATTTCCTGAGAGATTTTCTAATGTTGATATATCAGTATATTAATTGTTGATAAATGCTATACCATCATACATGCAATGCTAAAGATTTCATTTCTGAGATACTGTATAGCTTGTTTGTCAGTGAACTGTTATGACTATATTCCTTGGTCTCTCTAAATCTTTTGTTTTAGTCTTTCACCATAAATTCCTCTGCCAATTGTTTTCCCTCAGGCTATCATAACCCACACTACAATAGTTTAACAACAACTTAACCAGTAGATACCAGTCTGTTAAATGGCTCTCCACCTTCCTGTTATTACTGGCATGCCACATGGCTCCATTCTCAGCCATCTGCTCTTCAGTATATTCACTGACAATCTACATAAATCCTCTCAGCAAGCTTCCCTCACACAATATGTTGATGATTCTACGCTGATGATAATATGCATTTCTAACAAGGTAATACATCTTCAAACAATTACTAAAGAAGTTTTAACTCTGCTGAAAGCTGGCTACAGGATAATCACCTGATACTAAAATCCCAAACAAATCTAAATTACTTCTCGTTTTCAAAATCAAATTTTCTTGAAGACAACAACTTCAAAATGTTTTCCTTAAATAATGCCATGACTGAAATTACCCAACATACAAAAGTAGTTGTCATGACAATTGACAACCATTTTAAATTTGATTTACATATCCACAACAGCATCAACAAACCCCAAGAAAACCTAGGTACGGTACATAGACTAAAGAAATTCCTTATAAACTCTGCCAAGATAACTCTAGCTACTATTCACCTCTTACCCTCTCTCCTATATGGCGATACCATCATGACCAACCTATAAGCCTTACTTAGTTCTAAACCTGAATAATGCCACAACAAACTTGCCAGATTCACATACAACAAACCTTACTGGAGTCATTGCTGTTTTAGCTCTAAAAGCACTTAATCGACTCAAACTTCCTTACCACCTATCTTATACTTGGCTTATCGTAACCCACTAAATCATCCATACCCCATCCACCTGCCCAGCAATTAGTTTCTTACTTCAATACTATTTTCCAAGCTTTTCCCTTCGGCCAAATGGAGAAACTAATAAACAACTGCTTACCATTTACTAACAACAAACTGCTGGGACTAATCTCTATTCCAATGGTGTAGCTAGAACTTGGAACAGAATTCTAAAATCAGTCAGGTCTATCTCATACCTTTATCTTTTCAAAACATTACTAAAAGACTTTATCTCTGCTTCCTGGCTTTGCCCCTGCTCCTCATTTCAGACATAGCTATCTAACACCCTTCATCACCTTTCTTATACCTTCCTTTAAAACATTTAACCTACTTATTCCCTTCTAGTACCTCACTTTATCGTACCTCTTAAACTGCTACTCCTACTTTTAATTAGCTTAACCAAATTACTACTCATTCGCTACTTCTTTTTTTAAAACTTAAACTCGCTTATTCCCACTAATAACGAACATTATTGTATTTCTTGAATTACTCATACCTATCTTATACATCACACTTCTGTATGTAACATTTCCATACAATGTTTGTTTACCAATGTTTGTGAATTTCAATACAAATGTAATTATACTGACTACTATGATATGTATTCATTGAGACTGCATTATAAAATTTGTTATTATGAATATTGATTGCATTAAATATGATACCTTGGGCCTCCACTGAAAAAGGGCACCAGTACTGAGTTGGATTTTCCTGGTAAATAAATCTTAAATAAATAAATGAATTAAAATAATAAATACAATTGATTGCTCCTTTGTCTTATGCCTTTGTTTTCCCTTATCTAACAGATCACATGTGCTAGTATTGATAGCTCCCAGCATCAACATTCTATAAAAGGTTGATGATGTAGTGTTGTTTCAGTCTAAATCCACCCCAAGCTGCACAGAAATATCTTTCCTTGGCTGAATATAGGTAGTGAAACCTACTGCATTGCCTATTTTTCTTTCTAATAAATGACCTTAATAATTTATTAAGATCTTTCATTTGAAAGATTTCAATAATTTATTACAAAAAAAAAATTAAATGCTAGATGCCAACAATGGCTGATAAAAATGGTTTAAATGAAGGAGAAAAATTGCCATACTATTTAAAGCCATAACCACCTATTAAGTCATGAATTTTATTCAAGTATTGTTATAATGCATGTATTGGTATGAAACTTTTTTATCTTGCAATTTTATTGATTTGTTTTTTCTTGTCATGTGATATAACAGGAGGATTTCACTTGCTAATGTGTTTTCATTATTTGTTCTGATGAATTTCTGATAATTACAATAGACAAAAGCACTCAAATGAAAAAAATCATTTTTTATCACTGGAAGTTTTTCATTTGGAAGACAACTTATAAACAAAAGGATTGTGTCTAGATATAGGGATGTCATTGTCTATCTGTACTCAGACCTCATTACGCTAGTCATTGAATATAATGCCACCTTTGACATGTCCAGACACAGGCAATAACTGAAATACCCACAGCGACACCTTACTAAAAGGATACAAGTGCTAAACAACTTGTCCTTCATGGACCGACTCAAAGCCCTATTACTATACTCTGTATCCTACAGGCTGCTAAGAGGTGACCTGTGTCTGGCAAACAAGGCTTCTTCCAACCCATTACTAATGGATTTACTGCACATCAGCAAATTAAATGGCATCAGAAATACTGTAGAGATCTAAACGTCTTCTGCAACATCATTGGAACAGTTTGGAGGGAGAAGTATATCTTGCAGAGGATACCACTGCTCTGGAACAGACTCCTCATCCACATAAAACAAAGTTCATCACTGTCTGTATTCAAGGGCAACTTTGATCTATGGATGGGAAACAGAAAATGTACCCCAGGATTGCCCCTTGTACTACTGATGGACAGAGGTATCTCAAAGATGCTTTACCCCAGGCATGAGATAAAGTATTTGGAGCTGCATCTGTCCATTGGTAGTACAGAGGCAGCTCCAAAATGCTTTTTCCCTTGCATGGGTCCCCTCAAAATATCTATGGTATGATCCCATTTATACTCATTAGGGGTAATATACAATTATAAACCATAGGATGGGTAAGACCAATCTATAAACAAATGAGATAGGTCATCTTAAACACAAAAAGATAAACTAGCTAAGCTTAAAATGTCCCACAAGGGCTTAGCCTACTACATACCTATGAACCTATGGAATCTAAAAGAGCCCAAGTCCAAATAGTCTCCCATTTCTACATTTGTCAAAAGCGTCTGACACTGTCTCACTTACATAACTTCTAACAAGATTAAGCACACTTGATTTAAGTAGTAAAACAATAAACTGGTACAACAGTCATCTCCTTCAGTGACTGCAGTCTGTCTACTGGCAAGATAAATTTTCTTCTTTCTAGCCTATCACAGTACAGGTTGGAACTCTGCTGTTTAATATATTCATGGATGAGGTATATAAATTAACTAAAAATGCAGCATTTTATATTCATATTTAGTCAGTGCTGATCTGTAAAGTATGTCCATCTAACCAAGGCCAATTTGGGCAACCTGGGATCAACATGGCTAGGCTTATAATGAATCTAGGGTCACTAACCTAGTAACCTACTATGAACCTATACAACATGCATTTGACTCAAAACAATTACACAAGAAACCTTCACTGTTCTGGATAAACAGTTACCTGAATCTCAACTACTCTTAAACACTAATAAAAGCAAATTAAGATTTTTCAGCCCTGACACTGTCCAAAAACATTGTACAGAATTTAGCAATACATCTGTCAATAAAATAAGCATTGGACATGCATCAAACACTAATTTGTTTGGAGTTGTCATAAAACAAAATTTAAAATTTGATCAGCACATGGATGATGTAATGAAGAAATCTAACATAATGTTACCATGCTGTACAGATCAAAAGCACATCTAAATGAACCAGTAGTCACTTCTGATTCCAGGCTTATTACATGGCTCATCAGCACTAACCAACATAAAAAATATATATATATATATATATATATATATATATATATATATATATATATATATATATACCAAACATATGCCATCCTACCAAACTTATACACAAAGTAATAACAACAATAATAAATACAGTAAATACAATAAATGCAGTGGATTGTTCAAAAACTTAAATATTCCTTAAACATCTCACTGTAAAAATTACTGGTTAAAACTTTTACATCCAAAAATAATCTGAATTTATCCTTGGCAGCTCTTAATTTCAAAACTGAATTTATAGGACACATGATTATTAATTCCTGAATGTTATGATGCATTTAAACAAAGTTGCCATTGTGATTCCCTATATTTTATTCTGGTTTCCCACACCCCACCACTAGGATTTCATGGAATTATTTCCAATATGCCAAATACAAACTTATTTTAGTCCCTGCAGATGGTTGAATCTTTATACATGAGATTCAAATTATTTTTTCATATATCATAATAATGTTCAGAAATCCATTTTTTTAATGGCCTTTCTGTTTTGCCTATATAAAATGCAGGGCATAAATTAAATTGTCAGTATATACCAATCCAAAAGAATTATCAGACCCCAACAAAAATGCATGTAAATGGCAGTCAAGGAAGTGTGTAAAAAAACAAGATGGTGAACATCAATTTAATTTAAACTTGCAATAAAATAATTACATACACAGTTGAGCCTAACAGCTTTCATTCTGTGCAATATAAGAACTTCAAAACTGGAAACACTTTGTACATACTGAATAAAATATTTTTTAAATCATATGACCAAACACATACCAGCCTACTTAAGTGACCATAACAATAAAAATGCATTGAAAATGCATTAAAGGTTCTGTAAACATTACACCAAATTATTAATACATATCCTTAGTTTTCCATTTAATGAAAGAGTTTTAGATATTCTGTAATATTTATAAGACTTATAAAACATAATACAAAAATAAATAAAGCTATTTTAAAATTATTTTATTGAACTAGTAACAAAACCATGTCCCTAGGTATGGAAATTCTTTCTAACCAACTTGACCATGCCTTTATATATATATATATATATATATATATATATATATATATATATATATATATATATGCACACATATGCACACAGCTTTAAAAATATATCAATACCATTGTGGGGTTTAATACAAATTATTTTGCAATATTAGATAAAATAGAATTGAACCCAAGGAGTGGGTCTTGGGAAGCCATGAATGAATACAGATAGTTATACTGGCAGCTAAGATTAAGAAACAGTTATGTCCCCATAAGTGGGAACTTAGTTTTAGTTAATAGTTCAATAAAATCATTTAAAAAATAATTTAATTTTTTTTGTATTTTTATAAGTCTTATAAATATTATAGAATATCTAAACATCTACAGATTTCATTAAATGGAAAATGTAGGATAATTTTTAATAATTTGGTGTAAGGTTTACATAATTTTTACTGCATTTTCAAAGCATCTTTTGTTATGGTCACTTTAAGTAGGCTGGTATGCATTTGGTCATGTGATTTTAAAATATATTTTATTCAGTATATACAAAGTGTTTCTAGCTGTGAAGAAGTCCTTATATTGTATAGAATGAAAGTATGTAATTACTTTATGGCAAGTTTAAACTAAATTGATTTTCACAATCTCATTTTTGCATATGCTTCCTCCACTGTTATTTTGAATGTGATTTTGGTGGCCATGATGGAAGTGAGTACTGGCAGCCAACTTTTATTTTCAGAATTATATATATATGGTCATGAAGAGCATTTGGAAGTACCTGGACGAGAACAGTTTAAGAGGAGTATTAGTTATAATGACAAAGTGTGTAGAACAAGAACTTATAGTGCGGTTAGCTTTTTTCTTCCCAAACTAGGAACACTGACTGTTTAAGTGAGTTACTCAGAGTCACCCAGTAAACAAATGAAGTTTGATGGAATCAAACCTTGTACTCTGGATTACAGGAAGAAGCTCATTAATAACATCTCAGAAGTATAATCTTCTGCACTACCTGCCAGACACGAGATTTAATGTAGGAGTAATTTATGTTGCCCATTTCAGTCTATACTGAGGTCACTGAGAATGATTGTTTTTTAATTTTGTATAAGTGTGTGAATATTGGTGATTGCTTGGTCATTTATCATGAATGAAAAAGGAAATGTATTTGTATTACTGAAATAAAAATTTTAAAGTAGCCTTTTGGCTGTGTTTGACAAATAGCTAGATTGATTCACTATCAGTAGCTGAACTGTTTTTGCAGATGGCTGTTGGTAAAATAATAACAATAATAAAAAGCATAATGATCACAATACGAGATTGCTGTTGGTGAAAGGTTTGCATGTTTTGTTCACAAGCAATGCATGTCTACACCAACTCATTGTCCTGAGCTAGTGTCCTGAAAACGTGTTTATAATCATGTATATAGAGCAGTATTGGAAATCTTTAGGCAGGTTTCTGTAGCCATGCTTTGATTGTAGTCCGGTTATTGCTTGTGCTTCCGATTTCACAGTGTTGCGAAAGATGGGTTGAAAATACTGGTAACCAAAAACAACAAAAAAATGGCTCAACTGACTGGATTAATAAAGCATTTTTTTGGTATTTTTAGCAACCTGGTTGCAGTGTGGTAGCTGGTTTTTGTTGTTTTAAATGTGAGTAGAAAACAGCTCAGGTTTAGGCTAGATATATATGAAACTGTAGCACAATTAGTGTTGAATAAGAATGAACTGAGATCTTTTAATGATAGTTCAAGCAGGATGACACTTATATAATAGTAGGCACTACTTGAATTTCATATCATTAGATGATGTATGTACATGAATGATGTTAATTTTCTGCCAGTATTGAACAGTTATGTGTGGATCAAAATTATTGGGAAGAGCATAGTTTTGTGATTAACAGTACATAAAATATAAATATATGGTCAGCAAAAGTAATGAAATATATTAATAGCTAAATGTGCAAGTTGCATGCATGTAAATGGAGGAAATTAAAGTAATGAGTAATACATTTCATGCAATATTCTAGGGGCCTCAAAGTCTTTGAAAATGTTTTGGGTTGGTTGTTTAGTTATTGTGTTAAAGGGGAGTAGATAGGATGCCTGAGAGTGGGAGGAGAGTGATGCCAGCAGCCAAAAGATGAACAGCACAAGTCAGTCAGACTGTGCATGTGCAGAACTGAAGATTCTCACTACTCATCAGTATGTAAGATACGTGTAGTGTAGCTGAAAGAAAACATGGAGCTGTCTCAATCAATATGATAAGTGCACCAGTAAATAAGAGTAAAACATTACTGCTGTGTAATTTATAGATACTGCAACCTATGTAACAATATGGAGATGTAGACAGCAGCTGCAGATTACCATGGTAAAACAGAAAACACTCCCTTCATCGGGAGAGTTATATTTATTTGAGGAGTGCAGGATATCTTACCTAATAGATATTGCAGAAGCTATGTAGCAGTTCTGTAAAGCAAGGTATACAATACAATTTTATTTTATTTGCCAAAGTGTATTTTGACGACCTGTAGCAGTCTCCAAATTCTGTTCCTACACTGTCTTGTTCATGTGGTAAATCAATTGACCTGTATAACCCGTACGGGACCCAAAGCACTGCTAATTTATTACATACCTGTATATCAGGTTAATGTGATACAGCTTTTATATAACTAGGTTAGTAGCTCAGGGGTGGGTGTAGTCTTCCTATAGTCACATCCTCGGACAGAGAAAGCATTGGTATTGTTCTTTTCCTGTAGTAACATCGCTACTTGGCTAAGACAGATTCCATTCTATTCTCTCTTTCATTCACACTTATGCTTTGCTGTGACATAGTTTCATAGTTTCATAGTTTCATAGTATAGTGCTAGGCTATCTGCCCTGGGGCATTTGTAAGCCTAGCCATAGTGATATGAAATGGTACAAAAATGTACAGAATAAATCTAGAATACTGTGCCTCTGTCTAGTAGTGACACAGTGAAGGTCCCCTTATATAATAGAATTAGTTTACTGTGCCCCTGTCTAGCAGTGACACAGATGTGACCCCTGGGGTAAACTTACGATCTCCCATCCACTCATCAAGATTTCTCTTGAAGAGAGTCAGTGAGGGGCTCTGCCTAATATGAACTGGGATCCTGTTCCAAAGCATGGGAAGCCTCTGGGTTATGAATCTATCCCTCCAGCATGTCCTATTCATACTTGTGCCGAGGTTTAAGTCTTTAGCTCTCGTGGTCCTGATGGATTTGGATTTTTTGAGGTGGAGCATGTCTATCAGATCCTGATTGGACATGGCCTTGTACGTCAGGCAGAGATCATCTCTGAGCAGGCGGTATGCTACTAAATAGAGCTCAAGTTTCTTTAGTCTGGCAGAATAAGACATATGTTGGAGACCCTTGATCCTTTTGGTGAGGTACTTTTGTGGTCTCTCCAGCTGTTGCAAGTGTCGGGTGAGGTTCATACCAAATGGGGCATTGTACTCAATCATGGGCCTGATGAGTATAGGGTACAATGACATCCTTGGATCTGGATGTGAAACCCTTCATGATGAGGTGTGCAAGGTAGAATGTTTTTCTAACCACTTTGGCAACGTGGGTGTCAAATGAGACTACTTGGGTCTCTAGGTCTCTGATTATATTTACTCAGTGGGTTGCTGTCTATGTGATAATTTGTGGGTACTTTTTTTTCCAAAAGGGATGACTATACATTTTTGTCATTTAGTTTAGGCACCAGTTGTCCGTTTCAGTGAGGCCTTTTGTAGGATGTGTGTATCTGCTGGTGTATCGACTATGGCGCCTAGTTTGCAGTCATCTGCAAACTTTGTCCCCTCCCATGTTTGCTTTAACATCTGAGAAATAAATGCCGAACAAGAGGGTCCCAGGACAGATCCCTGTGGGACACCATTTGTGACTGGCTTTGAGTCTGACATTGCTCCAGCAATTTTAACTTTATGGGTTCTGTCCTTTAGCCAGTTTGCAACCCATCTAGTGACATAAGGGTTTACTTTTAAGCTGTTTAGCTTATCTATGATGCCTGAGTGGGGTATTGTGTCGAAGGCCTTAGCCAAGTCCAGGTATGCTGTATGGACTGCTTTGCCCTCATCAATGGCTCTAGTGACTGTTTCGAAAAAGTCAACCAGGTTTAAAAGGCAGGATCTGCCCTTTATAAAGCCAAACTGGGTGGGGTCAAGCGTCTGTAGGTCCCCTATGTCTCCGTTTATGAGTTCCATAATGATTCTTTCCATAGCTTTGCAGACCAGGCTAGTCAAGCTTATGGGGTGGTAGTTTCCAGGGTCTGTAGAGGCACCCCCCTTGTAGAGTGGGACCACTGTTGCTGTACGCCAGGGTTCAGGTACATATCCCGAAGTAAGGCTTGATTTATCTTGTGCTGTTCCTGCTATCCCATGTGCCACTTTTACTTCAAGGCATTTGAGAAAGTTCTACATTAAAGTTTACAAACCTAGATAGCTTTAGATGTGATGCAATATGATGATGACAGCACATATATTCATTAAACAAAGAATAGGATACAAAGGGTAATGTGGGATCAGCACAGAACAACAGAATGGCAAGCAAGGAGATACCATAGGGGTTTTTACTTGACAAACCTTCAAAATGTTTTTATGACTCACAGCTCATGATGTGCAGAAGGGAAAACATATACATTTTAGATACTTTTCCGTTAAACCCCTACCAGTTTGTGCTGCTGTGTCGGCAGCCATAGCTATAAGTAATGGACAGTCCCATGATGGTACATCACCCTAAAAGTAACTGGTAAAGGTTGTGGCATTAATGATTATTATATTTCATGATGTGACGAGTCATCTCTGGCAAAGCAGTTCCTCTCTTTTGGATTCCAAAAGCACCCATGTTGCGGAGTTGGTTGTAAGCAGCAACTGTTGTGACCATTATAATGCAGGTAGTAACATGGCCACATAGCAGGGTATATAAACAGGGTGATAGTTAAGTGTGACGCATATATGTCACATTCTGTCAAGCAACACTTAAGTACAGTTCGAGGGTAGGATGTGAGACATTTCTATGCTTTTCCTTCACTGTTGTAATGAAGACAGAACAGGTGTCATTTATTTTGGTACGTACCATTTTAACAATGGCATTGGAATATACCTTTTCTTTGAAGGAAACTTAGGGACAGTTGATGCCCGTCACTGGCTCTGTGAAGCAAATGTAGGGACAGTTGATGGCCATCATTGGCTGTGTATGATTGTCACTGTTGAGGTGATAAGTGGGCCCCATGCGCAAACTTGAGAAAACAGCTTTGTACATTGAATAGGTCTCCATTATTGCAGATGTGTTTAAAGCAACTGTAATTAAAAGGAGCAGAAAATGAATAAAAACTGACTTGCTTCTACTTTTCCAGTGTCAATGTATGTATGCACGTTCACTGAACTGAAAGTTTAGTAACGGTGCGTGGTAAAATAAATCTTTCAGGGCTGTACTGGTATGCAGAACAGACAGCAAGCTTCTGCATTTATAAGGAAGGCAGGAGGAGATGGAAGAAGAGAAAGAACGTGGTGTGCGCCAAACTAAGCACAGGCTGAAAAGGTACAGAGGCGTGGATGCTAACTTAGGCTATAAAACAGAGTAGCGAGATGTGGTAGGGGTTTAATGGAAAAGTACCAATTTTTAAGTGATACAAATTTCATATAGCAAAAATGACACACTAGAAGGTAGACTGTATAAAAATAGATTATGCGAGGTCAGATAACCATCCTTTGCACTATACATATTTTATGGATGAAACCAAACTTTAATAGCACACATAACTGGAGACTTACTATTAACAATAATAAGAGTTATAGAATTTTACTTCAGAAAAATGTACATTAATGGGGGGGGGGGGGCTTGGATGACAAGCTGAAAGCAGCTGTGTTCTTGAGCTCTGCAGTCTTCATTTTTTCCTGACAGGATTTTTTATTTAATTTCACCAACAAAGACCTGAAACTACTAAAATCAGATTCTGGAAGTCATAAGCTACAAGTTAGTATAATTTTTAAGCTAAAATGTTCATATTTCCCTGTCAAACTTTCAAACAGAAGGGACATTGAAACCACATTCACAAAGGAAGATGAGCAACTCCAAGTTTTCTCAGCAAGAAACTGCAAAGAAGAAATAAATATAGGTGTTCCTTACTACAATTCAAGACTTGGTGGGTAAAACAGACAAATTAAACTTAAAAGTGGACAATATAAAAGAAGATACCACCAAACAAATAACTTTTTGAAATGAAGTCCTTAAACAACAAACTGCCCAGATTGCTGCTTTAGAAAATTCTGTAACAGATATAGACTACAGGTTAACAGAAAGAATGAAAAACATAGACTTTCTTCTTCAAGAAAACACCAGACTCATTGAAAAGATAGAAGACAACAATGAGAATAGAACCAGGAGAAACAATATAAGAATCTATGATATCCCAGAGCAGATAGAGGGGGACAATATGATTAATTTCCTGGCATCTTGGATTCCTAAAATCCTAAGCCTACCTGAAGCACTATCCTTTGGGACAGAAAGGGCACACAGGCCTTTAACTAGAACCTCTGCATCCAGTAAAAACAGCTGTCCAAGATCTATTATTGTAAACTTTATCTCCACTCAAGACAAAGAGCTTGTATTAAGAATTGTCTGGTCACTTGCTCCATTAAAAAATTGGTGACCAAACTATCAGATTTGACAATGAATTTTCACCCCATGTAATGTCCAAAAGAAGAGCATGTGTCCCTCTAATGAAATCATTAAAAAAGGAAGGAATCGAAACACAACTCATATACCCAGCAAAAATAAGACTATCCCTGCCAGAAGGAAAGAAAATCTTTCGCTCTGTCGAAGAAGCACCACATTTGTCTAAAAAAAGAACCTTTTAAGTCAACCTGAACCCACGGATTCTTCAATGAACTTGAAAAGACAAGCTTCAAACAATGAGTGGACTACTAAAGAAAAAAAGAAACCCAGAAACAAGTTACTATACATAACTTCACATTTCATGCAAGTTTTTGTTTTCTCCCTTCTAAATAATGTGAAATCATACACAGAATGTAATGTAGCGTGTTCTGTAGTCCTATTTTGCATTTATTCTTACATATGGGTTCAGAGCCAATCCTCAGCTCTGACTCAGCTGATTACAAAGCTCAGTCTCTCAGTTGGCTCGTGGCAAGGTAGGTATCCCATAGTACACTAGTAAGAATCCCCAGATCTTGTTTGCCGCATCTACGAGTTCAGAAGTGCTCTCTTTCTTGGCAGTGGCTAAGTTGGATCTTTCTTCATTACTATTGTTCATAGTGATAGTTTTGTCATAATAGTATTAGCTTAGTTTATATAGCTTAGTCGTAGTTATTATAGATAGAAAACAGTAGTGTGTTTTTCAAAATTTGTGAAGTTGTTATTGAAAACTTGTTGGCCGTTGCTTCCGCAGGCCCTTTTTGTTCTCTGAGTGGTATCCCTTTCTTGTGTGCTAGGTTTTTGCTATATTTACATATCTTAGCACAGGTCTGTGTTTGGGTTAGGACCTATTCTAATATTGTATTTTTCACTAGAATAGTACTATAATTGATAGCTGTGTGTAGTGTCTTTTATTAATTCTTATTAGCTAGTAGTTAGCGTGTTGCTGAATTTTTGCAATTTTTTGTAGCTTCTTCTCTGTTTACGGCTAGGTCCATTTAATTTAGAGGATCTAGTCCTCTATTAACCTTTTCTGGTGTTGCTTCCTCAGCAGAGCTAGGCCCGTTTAAGTTAGAGGACCTAGTCCTCTGTTTTTTGCTCGTCTTTGTGTGTTGCTCTTGAGCAGGGCAACTCCCCTTTAAGTTAGAGGACCTAGTCCTCTGTTGTTTTTTCCTTGTGTGCAGTGATTCTGGCAGGCCTAGGCCCATTCTCTTTCTGCTTTTCCCTCATGTTTGTGTTAGTGTAAACATGTCTAAAGAGTCTAAGGTTCATAAGCCATTGGGTTTTAAAAAGTGTCTCAAATGCTCTCAAAAAATGTCAATAACTGATGGACATAGTAATTGTGTTTATTGTCTCGGTGCCATACATCTTCAGGAAACATGTTCTTTCTGTCACTCCTTCAGTTCTCGTGCTCTCCAGGAAAGGAAGAACAAATTGATCCTGAAAGGTCTCCTTAAGCCTTTCTTTGAGGAGGATTTAGCCAGCTCTTCATCTTTGCATTCCAGATCTCCTTCTTCAAAAAAAGAGAAGGTCAAGTCAGCCAAGAGACATTCTCCTACACCGACTATTTCATCTGGACCTCTTCAGAAAATCTCAAAATTGGACAAACCATCTACTTCTTCAGCTTCACTGTCCTCAGAGCCAGTAGAGGTTATCAATATCAACACTCCAGTGTCAGCCCCAAGTTTTTTGGAGCCGACTACTGAACATTTACCTCAGAGCCGGTCTAGAGAATTATTGCTGGTCTCCCCAACTCTCAGATCTCCCATTTTGCAAAGATCTAGGTCACCTACCTTATCTTCCAAATCCTCCAAGAGTCTTTCTGAAGAGGATATGGAGAGAGTAGTGCTTAGACTCTTGAAGTCGTCGGCGCTAGCTAATTTGTTGCTGGCTCCAACTCAATCGGTTCCAGAGCCATGTAAGGCCATACTCCCTGTTGCTGGTCCTCCTCTGAGCCATGTTGGTCCTTCAGATCCAGAGCTATTGGTGCCACTTGTTGTGGAACCCTCAGATCCAGCATCTCTTGTGTCTGTCTCAGAGCCGAGTTCCACCCCGACACCTTCAGCACTGTGCTTGGTGTTTAACAGCCAAAGCTCATTAGTCGGCCCTGACAGGGATGCTTGGACCCGGACTTCTTCAGTTCTGAGCCTACCTCTTGGTGCATCGGCTAGGCTGAGCTCAGATTCTACATCTGTCTTGGAGCTGATCGCTATGGAGCTGAGTGTTACTTCTGCTTCCTCAGAACTGGGATTGTCCTCGGAGCCAGAGAGATCTGCATTCGAGATAATGAGGAGCGTGCTGTCTAGGTCTTCAGCTCCACACAAGGGTATCGATGCTCTTCCCCCTCAAGCCCCGACCTCTGTCTCAGCACCATCCCTCTCTCTTGGCAGCAGAGACCCACAGCCTCAGGAGCTCCCATTGGGTGGCCCCCAGTCTTTCAAGACCTCCCCAGAATGCCCTTCTAAGGAGCCCCCTCAGAACAGAACTTGCAAGAGGAAGCATGCAGACTCCCCTGATGAGTCCATCACCTCTGACACTGACCTTGAGGTGTCAGAAGGGTCCCCTAGGTCATTCTCTGATGATATCTCCTTTGTAGATATCCTAGAGATCCTGAAATAGAGAGGCAGCTGGCCCACTGTCACCCCTTCTGATGAGGAGTCAGTGTACCTGAAGGCTTTCGGGTCTCAACCTTGAGCCTCTTGCATGTTTCCACCTTTCGATGAGCTCTTGGACCTAGTTAGTTGAAAGGTGTGGGAAACTCCTGATGCTGTGGAACAAGTCCCCAGAAGGGCCAGCAAATTTCTTTCAGCCCCCAAAGAGAAAGACTTTTTGACTGAAGGTGTGCCTGTAGATGCCATGGTGGTGGCGGCAGCCACAAAGAAGGAACTAGCGGAGACTTCTTCATCTGTCCATCTACCGAACAAGGAGTCTTGAATGATGGATAGATACAGAAAGTGTATCTTTTTCTTCAGTGGCATTTACACTCAGATCACTGAATTACCTCACCCATTTTACTAGGCTTCAAAGAGATCTCCTAAAGGAGCTAGGAGATACTCTCCAAGGTACATTAGCAGAAGGAGTCCCTCAGAAGGTTACTGCTCAGTTGTCCACCTTAAACTCCATTGTTAACTCCTCCATGAGGCTGATATCTTATGCAGCAAATGGAGTGAGTAAGGAAGCGGGTTCAGGAGTTTCCCTTAGGAGACACTCCTGGATGCATTTATGTAACTTTGTGGAACCCTTCAAATCTACTTTTACCAATGCCCCCTTTGACGGTTCCTCTGTTTGGACCAAAGGTGAAAGATACACTCACCAGGTGCGAGCAGGAAGGGAAAACTCACTCTGCCGTGGGAGTACATTTTTCCATCCCTTCAAGACCATACCCTAAGGGTCAGAAAGGCGGGAAAATGTGGTTCAAGAAATCTCAGAGATTTTTCCTGGACACACAGGGTGATTCCTCCTTCAGAGGCAGAGGAGGAGGAGGAAGTAATGGTTGACATCGCCCTAGAGGCGGGGGGGGTCTGCAAAACCAAGGTGGCCACAATTTCTTTCATGGACGTCCCTATCAGCGCTCCTGAAGTGGGGCCTAATTGACTCATCTTTGTATCCAGAAGCCTGGCACCACATCACCCAAGACTAGTGGGTACAAAGAATAATTTGCAGAGGATACTCCATACCCTTCTCTTTTCCACCTCATATCACCAAGAAAATCCCAGATGTTCCACCCAATCACAGGGATCAACAACTATAGAAGCTCAAAAGTTGCTTCTAAAGAGAATCATCCAAACCATCCCCGTAGACCAGATAGGGTTCGGAACTTCTCCAGATTCTTTTTAGTGCCAAAACGAACAGGGGACTGGAGGCCCATTTTGGATCTCAGCAAATTAAATGAATCAGTGAAGAAGTCCAAGTTCCAAATGGTAACACTGCAGTCTGTACTCTCTCTGTTAGGGAAAGACAACTGGATGTGCTCCATAGACCTCCAAGATGCATACTACCACATAAAAATGGACAGAGCATCGAGGAGTCATTTGCACTTCCAGCTGGGAGCCAGTCATTACCAATTTCGTGCTCTGCCCTTTTGTCTCACCACAACCCCCAGGGTGTTCACCAAATGCATGGCGGTAGTGACAGCTCACTTGAGACATCTTGGATTCCAAGTGTTTCCGTACCTGGACGACTGTCTCCTGACTGCCACCACCAGGCACCTACTTCTACAAACCAGGGATTCAACCATGCAACTCTGCACTCAGCTAGGGATTATGCTAAATTAGGAAAAGTATGCCTTGTCGCCCTCTCAATATGTGACTTTTATAGGTGCAGAAATAGACATGGTTGCCATGGTGGCTCATCTTCCTGCAGACAGAATACAAAATCTGAGACAACAGATATACAGTCTACTTCCCCAACACAGAGTCAAAGCCAAGACAGTGCTCAAACTTTTAGGAACCATGGCCTCTACTATAACTCTAGTTCCACTAGCCAGACTACATATGAGAATCTTTCAATGGCTACTCTTTTCCCAGTGGTCTCTTCAACATCTGCCTCTGTTTCATCCTATTTTGATAACAGAATCTTGCAAAAAGTACCTTCGTTGGTGGATTCAGACTGATCAACTAATGATAGGAACACCTTTCATTCCTCGCAAACCAGTTGTTGCTGTGACCACGGATGCCTCCCAGATGGGGGGGGGGGGCATTATCTAGGCAGGACTGTCCAAGGCACATGGCAAGATCACAAGCCTCACTTGCATATGAATGTCCTAGAGATGAGCAGTGCTACTAGCATTGCAAGCACTTCACAACTTTCTTCCTCTAGGGATGATAGCAATCCAATCAGACAATATGTCAGTGGTATGGTATGCAAATAAACAAGTAGGAACCAGATCCTACTCCCTATGTCAAGAGACTCTTCATGTTTGGCAGTGGGTGATATCTTTCCAATGCTTTCTATTTGCAACGCATATCCTGGGGACAACCAATGTGATAGCCGACAAGCTCAGCAGGGCAATGTTGATGCCTCATGAGTGGTCTCTGAATCAGAAAGTGACGGAACAGATTTTCCACAAATAGGGTCAGCCTTGCTGTGATCTGTTTACCAGTCCATTCACCAAATGCAGCAGCTACTTCTCCCTTATCCCCCCCCCCGGGGAGACAACGAGAGATGCATTTGTTCACAATTGGCCCCCGGGACTTCTTTATGCATTCGTCCCTTTCCGCTGATATCAAAAGTGATCCAGAAAGCAAAGACCTTGTGAAGCAGAATGATTCTTATCACTCCTTACTGGCCTCATCAGATTTGGTTCCCCTTTCTTGGGCCTAACCTTCTGGATGATCCATGGACTATGGACCCAGTACCAGACCTTCTGACACACATGTCAGGCACATTCCATCCCTGCCTCCACACCCTCAACTTGACAGTGTGGCTGCTCCACTTCCATCCCTAGTCAGGCTTCATGATTTCTCACCTGCAGTTACCCATATCCTCACGTCTTCCCACTAGCCTTCTACGAGAAAATTATTCGCTAACAAATGGAAAAGATTTTCTATCTGGGCAAAAGAAAAAAAATAGATCCTTAGCCTCCATTCCTTTGGTATTAGAATTCCTAACTGAACTTTTTCATCAAGAATCAGCTGCTGCTACAATCAAAGTTCAATTGGCAGTGATCTCCAATTTTCATTTGGGACAACATGAACCTAATCTTATGGCTCACAGAT
This sequence comes from Protopterus annectens, assembly GCF_019279795.1. Classification (NCBI taxonomy): domain Eukaryota; kingdom Metazoa; phylum Chordata; order Ceratodontiformes; family Protopteridae; genus Protopterus; species Protopterus annectens. The sequence goes on from NC_056741.1 coordinate 1,508,062,750, forward strand.
TGTGTAAATCTTTCCTAAAAGGCACTACTTTGCTGAGACCTCCCTTTCAGGAACCTATATCTCCTTGGGATCTAAATTTCGTTCTGTCCAAACTTAATTCCCCACCTTTTGAACCCACACATACTTACGAATTGAAGTTCCTTTCATGGAAGACCATTTTTCTAGTAGCTGTTACATCTGCCAGAAGAGTGTCAGAGTTACAACTACTGTCAGTCAAACCTCCTTACTTGATTTTTCATAGAGACAGTTTCCCTTCGTACAAATCCGTCCTTCATCCCCAGGGTTTGCTCTCAATCTAATTTGAATCAAACTATTGAACTGCCAGGCTTCTTTCCTAATCAGTCAAACAGTGCAGAATATAAGTTTCATCAACTTGATGTTCACTGACAGTTATGGTTCTATCTATATAGAACCAAGGAGCTTAGAAGATCAGACCAATTGTTTGTATCTTTTTCTGAGACAAGAAAAGGTATGCCAGTGTCTAAGATTACATTATCAAATTGGATTTTGTTTATTTACTCTTCCAATGGCAAGGAACTCCCTTTTAAAATTAAGGCTCATTCTACCAGATCAGTATCCAACATCTACTGCTTTTCAAGCCAGAGTCCCAATTGACAGTATATGTGCAGCAGCAACTTGGGCTACTCCTCATACCTTTATTACTCATTACAAATTGGATTTGGTCTCATGGGGTAGAGCTTCCTTTGGTTCCATGGTTCTTATGCATATATTCCCATGAGCCACCCGAGAAAAAGGTGCTAGGGACACTGTCCCATATGTAAGAATGAAGGCGAGATAGGACTACAGAACATAAAGAAGTTATTTACTCACCATAACGTTCCATGTTTGTGGTCCATCTCGCCCTTTATTCTTATGAACCCACCCACCTACCCAATCCATGTAACCTTGGAGGATCTGGAGACAAGATAGTGTTTATCTTCTGTAGGGTAGCGACCTTTCATCTTTGTTGTTCCTTGTGGAAATACCTTCTATCACTTTTTTAGATAGCAGCAAACAAGATCTGGGGAGTCTTACTAGTGCACTATGGGATACCTACCTTGCCACGAGCCAATTGAGAGACTTCGAGCTTTGTAATCGGCCGAGTCCCATATGGAAGAATAATGGGCGAGATGGACTACAAACATGGAACGTTATGGTGAGTACATAACTTCTTTTTTTTTCTCTCCTATTATCTTTTCCACAACAATACTAACTTTATAAATAATATATAGTACTCAAAATTCAAGTAAATCAAAATCTTATTCAACTGCAAACTACTATTTTATACTTTTATCGCTTTATATACATGGCATAGCACTATACTGAGGTGGTGGTGCTGCGGTAGCGTTGTCGCTTCACAGTTAGACGTTGCCCATTCGATTCTCAGTTAGAGCATTTTCTGTGTGGCGACATGCGTGAATGGGCTTTCCTTCATTGAAGGTTGTGCGTTAGGCCCGGCAAGCCAGCATGTAAAACTCTATTGCCAATCATTAGCGGACTGGAGTTCCGCTGTGGTGACCCCTAACCGGGAAAAGCCAAAAGACACAAACATATACATGGCATAGCACTAGTGAAATGATATAGAACCACTCACTCATGTCATATATTTATATATATTTCTTTTATATCTCATACTTATTTCTTCGTGTATATGCCTTCCCTTTCTGTTTCAGTCCTAGTGTCATAGTATTTAATCACTGCAAGAGAGAGAGAGAGAGATGTTTACTGTGTTACTTTTACATATTTAAAAAGAAAGTGGTGACATTTTATTATTATGTATACATTTACTACTTAACTGAACTTCTGTAATGTGGTCCCGTTAGCTAATATATCTTATAGCTGTGCATGGTTGGTAATTTGAAGCCTTTACTTTAAATATTCATCATTTTAAAAGTTATGGTTAAAAGCTTCACTTCACTGGAAAATTCCTAGCTACTTACTTTTTTGATGGAATTTTGACAGCTTGAGCTTCTAAATGCTTCAGTTAGCTCCCAGACTCATGAGAAACAATCTGTGCTGTCTTCCAGGAAGTAGGTGTGACTTTTGAACCTGTTTCTCTTCACTGAACCCTAACAGCCAATTAGATTCAAGAATAATCATTTGAACTGTGTTTTCATTCATTTAGCAATTATTTTTATCTAAAAAGTCTTATAACCATATGTTTTACTGTAAATAATGATGGATTTAATCTGAATTACATTTATATTTAAATAAGAATTACAAATAAGTTGCTGACAGTGACAGTTTTAAAGTCGTCTTTTTTCCTGTCTGTTTTAATGGCATTATAGTCCCGTATTTACTCATAGCAACAAATAATTATTAGGATTAATCAATTTATCTTAGTCTGTTTAGATAAAAAATTAAGAAACTGTATACAGCTTCATGTTCTTAGTTCATGCATACATAGTATTCATAGTATTCAAAATTAACCTCAGCCAATTCCTGAAATCACACTGGTTATGCCCTTGCCCTAAACCAGACTAAACCTAGCCAACAACCACTTCACTAGACTCTTTACTCCCTGGTAGACTAGTCGACTAGCATCCCCTCCTCCAGTATCTCCTCCCCACCCTACCTCCTCCGTGAAGGAATCGTGAATTACTCACAAGTGGTGTTTGATGTACTCATTTATATCTATGTTAAAAAAAAAATTTTTTTTTTTCTCTACCTGTTTTTATTTCCTTAGCATATTATGTATGTTTTTTTTACTTTCTCAGCATATTGTATTGGAGCTTTTCTCCCCGGGCCTCTACTGAAAATGGATATGTATCCAGCTAGACCAGCCCGGTCAACAAATGTAAAATAAAATAAAATAAAATAAATAGTATATTAAAATCAAAATTTTCCTTTTGTATTTTTTAATGCTCATGCTGTTTCCCTTCTGCTTGCTATTAACCTGCAGTAGCTAGGAATTCCCACTAGATGTCATGAGAGGGTTAGTTTGTGGCTTCTATGAGAGCTTTTGTAAGCCTGGATTTAATTTATCCATGCAGAAGGTTGTTAAAATATACAGTTTTATTGTTTTTAAATTTAGAGTTTTTAAATTGTCCATAACAGTTTTAAAAAATGTATCTGTAATAATATATCAAGGAAAGCAATTTTCAGTTTTACTTATAATCACAGTCTACATCAAATGATAGTATTTAACATTATATCTATTAATGTCAATGGGTTGAATAACCCCATGAAAAGGAATACTTTCAATAAATATTTAATGCTACATAAAGCAGATGTTGCATTAGTTCAGGAATCTTACTTAGTAACAGAAGATCTAAACAAATTAAACTTTAAGTATTATAAGATTTTGGTAGGTTCAAACTACAACCACAAGAGAAGAGGTGTCCTAATTTTACACAGGAAATCAATGAGAATTCCAGAAATAGTTGACTCATACTCAAGCAATGATGGTATGCTTGCTTTAGTCACACTGAAACTAGACAAAGTCATATAGGCCAATTTCTTTGAATAACATTGATTACAAGATATTCATGTCTATCTTAGTAGACAGATTAAATAATATTGACCAAACCGGTATATCAAAAACTGAAAGGTACAAGACAATGTAATTAGATTGCTGTCCTTAATAGACTTAGCAAACAAGAAACAAATGAGCTTTCTATTTTAAGCAGTGATATAGATAAAGCGTTTGACTCCCTAAGTTGGCCATATTTGTTTAAAGCTCCGCATAAAATACAAATTCTCCCCAAACTTTATAGGATTAATTAAAAAACTATATGAAAAGTCCATAGTCTATGGAAAGACTGGATCTTATCTATCTAGCCCATTCGAAATATTAAAAGGTACTAAACAGGGGTGCCCCCTCTCCCCATTACTCTTTGCCCTGGCTATTGAGCCTCTCACAAATTATATTAGAAATAATAACAGTGTTAAAGGATATAAAATGTCAGACAAATTATCCTCCAAGACACAACTGTTTGCTGATGACCTACTAATAACTACTAATGATATTGAAAATTCAACAGATCACCTAATACATAATCTAGATTTCTTTGCAAACATCCCTAGCCTAAAGTTCAATCACAACAAAACTCAAGAACTTCTAGTGAATAAAAATTTTACTATGAAACTTAGATCAAAAAGAGACATAAATTGGGAGGGCATGCAAATTAAATATTTAGGTATCATTACTGAATCTAATTATAAAAAATCACTCATATCTAATTACTAACAACTTATAAACTCAGTAACAAGTCTAATTGACATTTGGGCCAGACTCTTCTTCACATTTGAAGACAGACTAACTTTAATCAAAATGATACTGTTACCTAAAATCTTATTCATTGGCCAAACTCTATTAATCCCCCCACCTGTCAAAATGAAACAGAAAATGAATACCTTATTACTCAACTTCCTTTGGTATCTCAACATACCAAGAATTTCTCTTCGCTGGCACACCACAAACTGGGATGAAGGAAGATTTCCAAATATTGCCTTTTATTTAAAGTCCACATTTATTAACATAGTGTTGCTTTGGAATAATATTTCTTATACATCATATTGGAAATCAATACAGGAAACCTTACTTCTTAATAGTAATAGGACATTGCTTGAACCATATACTCAAATACATGCAAACATCTTTATATGGATTTTAAAAATATACATTCAAAGTTAAAGGTCAAAACTTGTTCTTACACCTCCTACAAGCCAAATATTGCTGTTGTTTAAAAGGCTTATGTCTCCCATATTACAAACAAAAGGCTCCTTGTTTCTTTAATAGTTTGTTCAGGTGAGTGAAAGTGAAAACCTACATTTGCCATCTCCTAACAAAGTCCATGATGAATAGAGTTGAAATTATGGGGCATAGCTGTTAACCTTTTACCTCCAAAATTAGGGGCAAAACTAAATCTCATTAGGGGAAAGGCCTCAAATTAGGGACACTTTTTAGGTGCTGGCTCTATTCATTTGGAACTTAAAAAATGTCAGTTTTAGGAAGGAATTAACACAGTTTCGATCCAAAATCGGGAGCATCACTATAAAGTAGGGACAGTTGAGACATTGGTGGCATGTTACTGTAGTGCCAGCACATTTGCTGAGCCTGTATAGGCAGCATTTGGTTGAACTGTCACTGCCATCATTGGCAGAATGTAAATCATCAGCAGATGAGATAGATCCTAGAAATTTGGAGCTCACAGACACATGGATAGGTGAATGTATCTTAGAAAAAACAACAGAAAATAATTCACACCGCTGGAAAAAAGTTTCTGGTGATAGCTTTCACAGTATACTGGTAATGCTTAGCAAATATTATATCACAGCAAACACAATTCAGAGGAAAGCTGCACTGTATGTTTTTTCTGTTTTTTTTTCTTTGGTTCTTGCTTGTCAAGACATTGCATTAAGGCTACTACAGCTGCACTAATAGATAGCACATATTAATTCAATAATTATATGTTTCTGTTAGCTCATTCGTTACACATACAGCTTCTGAAATCCCATGATATTCATACTTATGAAGTTCCATGTTTATTCTGTGATTATGCACAAATTTTGTAAGGCGCATGCTAATTAACTGTTAACTCAATGATTATTAATGCTTCTGAAGTCCCAAGTCCCATGTTCACGCATTGATTGATTGATTAACTCTTTTAATAGTTGGTGACCAAGTAGGTTCCATTGGGCTTAAGGCCCTTTCTCAGAGGAAATCGAAGGAGCCAAGTACTCCAACAGTGTGATATAAATTTATAAACATATGCAGTGAATCCAGTTTTGAGAAAAATGAAACAATAAATTCTTTAGGTTTTAACAGAAATCTCAAATCTCAGCCACACAAACTGTATCCCTGGCTTACACCTATATTAACTACATTAATTATAACAGGTAGCTAATCACAAGTAGATGGCACCATTTATGATCTCATCTGTATTATTGTGCACTGTTTCAATTCATTAAAGTTTACGTTGATAAAGTCCCAGGCATTTGGAAAATACAGAGACAGATATAAGACGGTGGTTAAGTGGAAGGTTGTTGTTAACCTGGCAATTTCTCATGAGCTTTGGAAGGCACATATTAATTCAATAATTATAGTCTCTAGCCATTGTATATTAATGTTCTGGAATGTTATCAGCAATGTTGTCTGAAGCAGAAACTCTGAATCAACCCCCCTCCCCCCGAAACTAGTGAATAAACTTTACACAGATATTCTTGTCCCTCCAGGGTGATTCATTGCTTCATTCTCTGATTTCCAAGGCTGTTTCTCATTATTGTTTGTTTATCTGTATCCTAGCAACCACTCATTTATTTTAACTTGCTGTCTGCTTACCAAACTTCCTTCCCTGACAGGTACTAAGGCTGAGCTAGCCGTGACCCAGTAGTTAGTTCAGAAAAACAGAGTTGTAACACAAGTCAAGAAATACTGCGCTTTGTTATGATAAACCTACAGAGGAGGGTTTCATCTCAGGCTGCACACTTCACAACACAGAATGAGTTGCATTTCCTTGAGTATTGTGAACTTCATAAAGCCTCTCAGGTTACTGCTGCTTCTCTGTAGCTTAAGAAACCACACACACTTATATATATATACATATATATATATATATATATATATATATATATATATATATATATTTTTTTTTTTTATCATTAACTTTTTGTTGTTTGCCTTATATCCAGTTTAGTTCTTAAGTTTCATACATATGGACTATAAATGCATTCATGTCTGCTCTTGAGAAGACCCTGTGAGCTCATGAACAGGCTGTCCTTTCTGCTCCAGTCCTCAGTCTCTGAAACATCTACTATATCTATTTAGGAAATCAGTGTCATAACCTAAACAGGCTGCATGCATTTTGGAGTCATGCCAGAGTACTGGCCGGTGGGAATTTGTCCTCCTTTTAGAAAAAATGGCTGCAGGAAATGCGGAATTGCAAACCAGTTCCTTCTAGATCTAGAGCTAAAAAAGTAAAAAAAAAATTCTTTCGTTCAGCAAATATTTAAAATAGCAGGCAGTCACACAGCACAGGTCTTACCACTCTAGTCAAGTCTAGGTCTGTGGTACATCATCACAGAATTCACAGAAGAAACCAGGTGGATGTGGTGTATCCTTAGTTTGGCAAGGATTTTGTCACTGTGCTTTTAGCAGGAGGTTCATAGAAAAAGTGTAGAGGGATCAAACCTAAACTGCTGAAGTGCACTGGTAACTTATCTGAGATAAGGCAGAAGGAAAGCACTGACTACTGAATGAGAAGAAAAAATAATAAAGGTTCTGTGCTTAGGTCAGTCATTCAAAGCATGCTTATACCAAGTGCTGAAGTCATGTTGACACTCTTGGCCTTGAGAATAGGGTCACCCTGATTGCCAAAGATGTCAAGGCTGGAACAATAGTTCAGAACAAAGTAACACCCCTAAATATGACCCAGTATACCATATACCATGGACAAATATACATCAGGTGGTGGTTTGTGTAAAAGTTAGTCAAGGAACTTTAGATGGACTGTGTATTAAGAGAAAAAAGCCTACCATATGTAGTCATTATAATCACATCTGGCAAAAAAATGTGCTCTGCTCTGCCGAGTAAGAATGAGGTGGCGGAATGCCGGATTTCAATACCATCATTTCAATATACAAGACACTGGTGAAGTCTCATTTGCAATGCTGTTGTTTTGTTCTTCAGGGCATACTAGAGGACTGGCATTAAGTTGTTTTATGGAGTCTATATATTTCCATATATATATATATCCATATATTTAAATGCAATCAGTGTAAGGTAGTTTACTGGGATCTATATCCTGTAGAAGAAAAGGTGCAGTGGATACATCCCATTATCAGCTGACAAGTTGGCAGCATGAAGCAGAATGGACACAATAGTAAATAAAGAACACAAGGTAGGTGGACATTGATGGCATCTGGTTATAGAGTTTGGGGTGAATAATTAGAACTATTTCATTGTAATGATGGTTCTGCCCAGGAAGCTACTTTTGGGGTAGTGTATAGATCTTCAAAGCAATTTACATTTAAGTGCCTGGGGCAGGTAGAAAATGGATGGAGAAGTGATAAGGCAGCTGCATGGTTCAGAGTGCACCCCTTGGTAAAGACAGCAAAGTAAATGTTTTCTTCACCCACCATCTGCATATGCTCTTGTTTAGCAAAGGGAAGAAAGATGCATGCTTTACCAGTATATAATTCTAATCCAGTAACAGAACAGTTTTACCACCTGTTGTGCTCTAGTTTACTGGTTTTCTGCACTGTGTAGAACATTATTTTATATGTCTGTTGTTTCTGTGCAAGCTGTTACATCTGAAATTAATTACCTGCCTACCTGTGTCACTTATGAACTATGAACTCTAGCCTTTGTTTCCCACAAAGAATATCACTCTTGAAACATGCTGCCAAAAGTGAATTGGGTGCCCTGCATCTTTTTTATTTATTAACTTAATGGTAGTGCTTCCCTAACATTTTTAAAGAGAAGTACAACACTCCCATGTGTAAAAAGTCCTGTTGCTGTGAAAGATAATTTCATGAAACATGTTCAATAATCAATATATAGCCATTTTAATGATATGTTTCTTAGCTGTCAGAAGGAGGTGGTCTGTTAATAAAAATACTGAAGCTCAATCTGGTATTGCATTTCTCAGTAATAATTGTATTGCTAATCTCAATGGGAAATGTGTTTCTAGTTAATCTACCGTACCTAAGCAGTTGCATCTTTCACTGTCCCAAGCCCTGCAATTCAATTGTCAGCAAAGATTTATACCCATTTTCTTTATAGTGCTAATGCTATGTACAAACTCCTTTGCACTTGAACAAGGAAAGGCTTATAAGATGCAAATACAATTAGTGAAGGTTGCTTTGCTTACGCCCTAGTGTTTTGTACAGATTGTTCCCTGTCCACTTCCACTGAGTGAACCACAGGGTTTCTGTCAGACTAACTGATGCTCTACGCTGCCTTATGCACACTTGCTTGTCCACTCAAAACAGCAATATAACTTCACTTCACTTCATTTAATTTCACTTTCACTCTGGTTCATATGTCAGACATGGTGATAGGAGACTAAGGAGAACAGACCAAGCTTCCCCTTCCCCAAGCACAAACTCCATCTCATTCTATGGGATTCCCAAAATTTCCAAAGCCATTTGAAAAATATAATGCCTCAAAAGTGTCTTGGGCCAACTCTTAGTCTTCCATCATCTGTGCCTGGAACAGTTCCAATGGGAGGCACTTGGGGCACAGCCTTCTGTGAAGCTTCAGTAGCATCTCTTGGTTTGTCTTACTTCAGGGAAGGTTCTTTCTCATGTCTCTCCCAGATTGGTAAGCTACTCTAATGAACTGAAAACCCAATGAATATGCAGAGAAACTTCCTTTCTTCAACTCATAACTATGATCTTGTTCACTGAGTTAATTTTAACAGCTCATGACCATTGATGAGGATTGGGATACAAACTAACCAAGCACCTGAGAGCTCTGTTCAAGAAATCAGTTCCATTTGTTCACCGTTAATCAGGTCAACATTGCCCCCCCAACCCGTTTACCAGTTTCTTGATTACTCTTCCTATCACCCATGGAAGAAATCCTAAACCCCTTCACTAAATGTATTGGTCAGCTCTTCACCAGAAGACAGTAGCCCAGTCATTTTTTCCATAACAAATACCATGGCCTCAGAACTGACAGTGCTTATTCTTATCCTGTCCATATCAAACTATGCAGTGAATCACTCAAGTGATCATTGCAGGTCTTGGTCAGATGAGGACATAAGGAGGGCAGCATGTGTATGACAGAGGTATGTCTATGTCCACAAATTGTATACGCCTTCCCAGTCTTGGCTGCATTGCTAATAACCTGCCCATGAACCATACTGGACATTTGGTAGAACCCAACAGTCCTCTTAAATGAAATAATCTTAATTATACTTGTGAAGTCCACTAGTGTAATGTCTTCCCTGGTAAGGTCAGACTGCAAAATGGTCTCCTTTGAAGTAAAAATAAAACCTGGACCCCCAGCTAAACCTGGAATATTCAGGAACTATTCTAAGGCTAACCTCCTGCTATTAAGTGAAAACCTGGCAAAATGTCACGCCCCCATAAACCCTGAGAATACTGCTGCCTATGCAGAACTGTTCACAGAAACCCTGTGCGAGCATGTTAATAGCTGCACAGAGGCAGCTGTACCCAGCAGCAAGAAGTACAGAACAAACTCAAAAAACAAACCACCCTGGTGGAATCACTAAATCAATAGGCTGTATAACAGGAGGAAGAAAATCATGCTAAAAATTAGGAGGTGCAGCACCCAGCAGGAGAAAAGCACTCTCATCAAACTTAACAAACTCAGTGGACAAATAAAATCTACCAAAGCCAAATTTGAGGTAGGTTTGTCCTTCCAGGCCAAGGACAACCACAAAGTATTCTTTACCTACATCCACAACCTCAAAGGCAATACACAATTGTATGCAGAGGTCATTGTAAATGAAGTCATCTATACTGAGCCAGAAGATAGAGCAAACCTCCTGGCTGATAAATTCAGCTTCAACTTTACCCCTCTCTCCCCCTTAACCTTCCCTCTGGAAATATCATCAAATATAAATCCCCCTACTATCACAACAGGTCCTTAATGCTCTCCCTAAGACCAAGAACACTGGATCAATGGGCCCAGACAATATCACAGGATGCCTTCTAAATAGCATGAAACATGACCTATCAGGGCTTCTGGAATTACTATTTAACTGTAGCCTCCAAACAGGCTTCGTGCCTCATGAATGGAGAAAGGCAACAGTCATCCTTCTGCACAAAGGTGGGCCATCTACAGACTCTGAAACCTACAGACCCATAAGTCTCACTAGTCTTATATGTAAAGCCATGGAAAGAATTATCATGGAGATGATCAACAGAGATATAGTAAACCTCCAGACACTGGACCCAACCCAATTTGTTTTCATCAAGGGCAGATCATGCCCACTCAACCTGGTGGACTTCTTTGAGAAGGTCACCAAAGCAATGGATGAGGGCAAAATCATTCACACTGCCTACCTTGACCTGACCAAGGAATTTGACACAATACCCCACATTGTTGACAAACTCAAGAGGTTAGGTACAAACCCATATGTCACCTGGTGGATAGCCAACTGGCTCACAGATAGGACTGTGGAGTCCAGCTCTACAAAGAGACCAGTCACAAGTGGAGTCCCTCAAGGATTAGTCCTCGGACCACTGCATTTTGCCATTTACTTCTCAGAAGTCAAGGCCAATGTCAGTGGTCTCTGGATGACTAAATTTGCAGATGATTGCAAATTAGGAGCTATCACTGAATCTCACACTAACACAAATGTTCTCCAGAACGGGATGACACAGACAAACAACTGGTGTCATAGCCATGGACTAAAACCAAATGCCAAGAAATACATAATAGTATTCTTTGGAAAGTCATCCATTCCTGTTAACTATCATACTGACAACACACTCCTTAGAGTTGACCTAGTAGTCAGGGACTTAGGGACACACATAGATAGTAATCTAGGCTTTGATCATCACAGGTCTACAGTTGTAAGGAAATAATTTCATGTTGCACAACTTATAAACAAAAGTATGGCATCTAAGTCCAAGGAAGTCATTGTTCCACTGTATTCGGCATTCATCAGACCTGTCATTGAGTACAATGCCCCCTTTGTTATGTACCTAACCAGGCATCTCCAACAATTGGAACATCCACAGAGGTTCCTCATTAATAGAATAGAGGAAGTAAGTAAAATGTCCCAGGCAAAGTGCCTCAAGGCCCTATCCCTGTATTCTGTCTCCTACAGGCTTTTAAGGGGAGATCTTTGACTGGCCTACAGGGCATTGTCAGGCCCCACTGTGATAGATCTCCTGCATATCCACAAAACAAACAGCACCAGAATTACCCATTCTAAAGAATTAAACCTGCTTGTGATATAAATAAAACCTGCTGCAGACATAGGTATGTATCCCAGAGACTACCCTGTCTATGGGACAGGCTCCCCATCCATGTGAAGCAGAGTTGCTCCCTAACCCAATTCAAGTGCAACTTGGACAATTGAATGGGAAACCAGAAATTCATGCCTGGTTTGGCACCTATGTCTATAATGCACACAGGTAACCTGTAAACGGTTCTTCTCCCAGGCCCATGCTTACACTTTTCAGGGGTATCAGAACTTGTAAAAAGCAAAATTTCACCAACCAGAAAAGCAAAAATGAGCAGCAAAGGATGAGAACCACAGGTGCAAAATCCAGTTAAATACCGTTTATTGGTAAGCGCTTTCGTAAGGTTTAAAATCACCAAACTTCTTCAGACACCATTTTACAAACATTCCCAGACATTTATACGAGTGTCATAACTACCAGCAGCCAATGCCATAAAGTAAACCCACATGATTCATTTAAAAATTCAGGAACCTACAAGTTTAAAAATACATGTTCCTTAAATCATGTGGGGGTGTTTACTTGATTTTGCACCTGTGGTTCTCATCATTTACTGCTCATTTTTGCTCTTCTGGTATCAGAACTTGTCATAGATTTGGGATGCATGGCTAGGTTTAAAAGGTCCTTGCGGTCATTAGCCCAGTAAACACCTGTGAACCTATAATTCCAATACTATTGACACATAGCTTACAGGAACTTCATAGCATACGACCTCACCCAGTATCCCATACTCCTTCCAGTGCTCATTAGCATATGCCTTCTCCACAGGTAGAGGATAAATAGAATCTGGATTAGCAAACTCCCACAACTCTTTATGTAACTCTGCAAAGGTAAAGAGCTACTTCACTGTTTCACATCCTGAATGAAAACTTGTTGGGGTGTGTGTGTATGCAGTAGTGGGGGAGCGGCATGTACTGATGAAGTCCGCTAACATCCAAACGTGTGGGGTAGATTGCCTGGTATTTTATTTATTTATTTTATTTACATTTGTTTACTAAGGTAGAGCACTGATCAGTCACAACCAGCTGCAGGCCCAGCCTGGGATGTAATGAACATTATAACAGGGTATAATTATTATAACACAAACAGCAAATACAATATAAATGCAAGATAACCAGTGGTACAGCAATGAGTTCTAGTACTTTATACATGGCTTCAGTACATAATGTGTTTTAGCAAAAAGCTGAGTATAATTAGACGTGAAGCAAGTTGGATAATTTACAGATTGAAAGTGATATCAGGAATATACAAGGAGTCCAGTGATAGCTGGGGGTCAGTAAATATGTAAGGGATTAGTTGGGTTTGTAGAATTATATTAGCTCAGTTTGCAGAATTCTATTGATATTTGCAAAGTATTTGTTTTATTGTCTGTTAGTGAGGGTTATAGAAGAGTCGATGTAAAAGATAATGAGTAGATTTAGTAAGAGATTTGATTACTCATTTAACATGAACTGTTTGGTGATTTGTCAATGTCTGTACCAGACAATTTCCATGCAGAACAGTGTAAATGTAGTTAAACATTTCAATGGGAGAGAGCATATGGGCAAAGTGTTGCAGGACAGCTTCATTTTGCTCTGATTGCTGAGCCAGGTAAGTAGTGCAGCATCATACGAGTCTAATACTCTGTGTAAGTTAGACTCATTTTGCCCATACATGTGCATGTGTCAGTGTGTGGATGTATGTATGAATTTCTGTGCAGTGTATATAGGTGTGGGTATGCGTTGATATGTGGCCTATACTATCAGACAGGGAATGTTGATTAGAGCAAAACTCTGTTGTAATAAGTCTTCCCTGTAGCAGCCAGGGTAAGAACAGTATACAAGTTTGGTGCAGGCATGTAACCGAGTGTGTCCCTATCTGTTACTATTTCTGTGTGGGAAAGTGTGTGTTTATCAGGGTCACTACAATATCTGCTACTAGTGTAGGTTGGTAGGGTGCTCAAATGAACTTTTGTTCAAACTGCCTGGCTCACTGTTTGTAAAGTAATGTCTTTTGGCTTTTCCCAATTAGGGACACCACAGCAGATCACTGGTCCACTTATGATTGGCAGTGGATTTTTCCAGTGTCGAGTTGCCAGCCCGGCACCCAACCTTCAAAGAAGGCACACCCACTCACACATGCACCTACCCTTTACCAACAGTAATCTCCTCTTATTATACTATTATTTCTACTCTTTCCTACTCTAGATCACTCTCTTCCTACTATTTCTTCTCTTTCCTACTCTAGATCACTCTCTTCCTACTATACCTACTTTGCCCCAGTCCTTCTCTCTTTCCTATCTCTTACTAACTCTAATCACCTCATTTACCCTTGAACTCTATTAGTTTCCCAGCCCAAGAACTCGCGATCGCTGTTACTCGCCTTTTGCTCTCTACTATCCCTGCCCACCCCTTCCCCTCCCTCTCGGTTCCATTTCCGGTCGCATCCTACAAATATACCCTTCTTTAAGCCGATCCATCCCTATGTACTATCCCCTTGGGCTGCTGCGTATCTTCGGGCTCGAAGTGAATATCCTAATGTGAGTACTCTGTGGCTTTCATTTTTGTGATTTTTTATGTTGTTTACTCCACTTACAACGCTGATGTATTCACTGTTAGTAAGCTATATTTTTTTGCATTGCTTAATGGTCTCAAATGTACTGGCTCTGTAAGCCGTAATACAGTTCCGTTTTTGCACTACTGCGACGCTGGGAACCACGTGGTGCACCTTTGCAACCGGGATAGAATAAAGCCGGTTAACCCTTGACTGCTGCTTATGTGGCTCTGCCCGTGTTTTCTCTGTTGGTCGCTTATGTGGAGCTAAGCCGCTTTTAGTCACCTACAGCGTTTACGCTTGCAATACAACTCTTAATCAGGCAGCAACTATAGCGGTCAGTGCATATTTACTCTGTTTATTACAGCGTCAACTTTCTCAAGCTGTGTAAATAACGCCACTTATCGTAGCGTCCACGTGGTCCCCAACTACACAGTACTAGTATTCTAAGGCTGGATGTGGCGTCACAATATAATAGTTAAGCTGATTAACTGTTTTTACACTGTTTCTTTCACGCGTATTGGATAATACCAGTAAAGCTTTTCTAGCACCCTTATTGCCTCCTACGTTAACAGTGAAAGTGTTTATGGCCTGATAATATGAGGCAGCAGTAATACCAAAGGTGAATTCTCTCAGAATCCTTTATAATGCTTGTATTGTACATAATAAGTAGTACAGGTATCCACTAATAGCTGTCTTTGGGCTGTGCTTTTTAAGATCACTGTTCTGTGTTGGTTTCTTTTGTCAACGCTTTTGCATTACGTGTGGGATCTTTACCCTTGTTTTAAACATCACTACAGCAAGGTAATAGTGTTTGTAATTACTTATTAGTCAACCTTGCTGGTCTATACAAATGCTAACCTATGTTGTTATTGCCTAATTCTTCTAATAACTGTAACTTCCTGATGCTGTTGTTTTAACTACTGTTACCTAATTGGTGTAAGTAGTCCTCCTATGAACCATAAGGCATAAAGGTGAAATTAGTTGCATAGTTTGATTTTATTTTTTCAGCTTTAACAGACATTATTGTAAATAACTATAGTCTGTCTATATTACCCTGCTCTGTGTTTTATTTCCCTCTCTGATAAGCCTGTTTACACTGTGGTAAAGGGTTAGTCACTGTTCTGACCTTGTTTTAGAGTCTCTGGTATTATTTTTGGTTGTCTGTTATCTACATCCTTGACTGCTTAATATACTTATTTTGTCTTCTCTCTCTTCCTTATATGTTACCAGCTGTGTACACCTGAGTTCCTGACTTTACCCAGGCTTAAGAAGCCCCGTGGAATCTATATTAAAGAACAAAGTCCTGAATAGGATTTATACGTCCTCCCCATAAAGACTTTCTACCCTGAATAGTCCTTTTTGAAAAGTATGTCCTACTATTGTATTTTTTAATCTTTACTCTCCAGGTGATTTGACTTCCCTCCCAAGTTAACCAGCAGCCTACCCCCCCTCCAGTAGCAGTTAAGTGACCCTCTCTTACTCTCCTTCTTCATCTCTGTCCTTGAGGCAACTCTCTCCTCTACCTTGACACAACACTTTGGTGAGCTCTCTGCTTGCTCTGTCTCTCGCTATTCCTGGACACAGCCACTAGGTGGCACCCTATCGATTAGAAAACTAATTATTTACCTTATCCACACAGTACAACTTTGCCTCCTGTTATCCCCTAGTCTTAACCCCTCTATATTAATATACTGCACCCAACTCTGCTAACTCACTTAGCTACCATACAATTATATTATCTCCCCAAACCCACCATATTCCTCCCTATACTTTACCCTATAATTCACTCTTACCCTGCAGGACACAGTGCTTCTCTCTCCTTCTCTGATTGTTTTACTGCCACTGGTCCCCTCTCTGGTTCTTCCCGCTCCGTTCGCCCTGCGGGCTCACTCCGCTCTCCTCCCTACCCCCATATCCCACCCACTCCCTGGGTCCCTACCCTTATACTTCCTCTGCCACACCTCCAATTCACTCACATCCTATCTCATTTCCTGCCTCACTCACACTTAACTCTTTACTCCTATCTTACTGCCACACCTCACTCTCCATACTCCTATGTAATTGCCACACCCCACTCTCCACCATCCTACTCCTCCAATTTCCAACCTTGCTAACCTCACCTCACTAAAAATATGCCTTTAAGCCTTAAACTACTTTATCTTCTGCTACTCCTCAACATCCTTCTTTTAAACTATATTCTAACTTCATACGAGTATTTTACACTTAGCAGATCTCCTACTTTAACTAAACACACAACCTCTATCCTTCCTCTAGCTGAACAAACCTGTACTAATATCCTATCATACTGTCCCTACCTTCCCCCTCTCTTCCACAAATTACACCATAACAGGTTTCAAACCACTAGAAAGTTTTATCTAATGCCCTCCAAAAACTCTAAAATATTTCCAATCTCACAAACACTTTTACTGTTACATGGGGACATCCACCCCAACCCTGGCCCCAATAATCCTCTCAGCCTCACCCTTTCTAACCAAACTGCTAACAACTTCAGTTCACCTTTCTCTTCTAACTCCCTTTCTATAGCACACCTAAATATTCGTAGCATCAACAATAAAATCACACAACTCCATGCTTTAATTGACCTCTATGCATTTGATATCCTCTGTCTCACTGAAACATGGCTCAAACCAGGGACCAAAGACAACAAAATTACTCCTCCTGGCTAAAGCACTTTAAGGCAAGATCGTCTTAACAAAAAGGGTGGGGGAGTGGCCTTACTATACAAATCCCAACTATAGGTGGCCTTAATTGACTCCCTGCCTCCCTCCCCAGCCAATGCTGAAATAATCTGTAGCAAACTCCAAGTAAATAAGAGCAAAGCCATTTATATAATATGTTCCTATATCCCACCAGGCAATAACTTAAACACACTTGAAAATATTCTTATCTGGGTCTCCTGTACCTTTCCTCAAGAAACCATAATCTTAGGAGACTTTAATATTGATTGGAACTCCTGCATCTCTCCCAAACCTACATTTCACCTCAATCTCTTTAACTTTCAACAAACCATAAACTCCCCTACTAGAATTCACAAATCAACCAATAAACAAGCCATCCTGGACTGGATATTGATCAACAACAATCCCCTCTCATATGAAAGCGGAATACTCCCAGACAATATCAGCGACCATCTCCTCACCTACATCACTAAACAAAAAAAGAACAATCTCAAACAGGCTACTTATCGTACTGTACGTAACAAAAGAAACTTTAACCTGCCTACTTTCCTTAATGAACTCAAAGAATGTAACTGGTCAGCTCTAAAACACCTCCCACTTGATGAAGCAGTTGCCCATTTCAGTAACTGGTCAGCTCTAAAACACCTCCCACTTGATGAAGCAGTTGCCCATTTCAATAACACTTTCCTACAAATTCTCCCTCTCGCTTAATTAGAATAGGATCCAAAGCCGCCCCTTGGCTTTCCAAACAGACCAAACAAACAATGCTAGCTAGGAATAAACTATGGACAAAATGGAGAACCACTAAAGACCCAACTGACCATCAAAACTTCAAACACTTTAGAAATACTACAAAAAAACTCACCTATCTTGATAAAAAAAATTATTACCTTCAATATCAACAAAACCAAAATCACAACCCCAAACAATTCTGGTCAGGAATCAATAAACTGCTCCATCCAGGGAATACCAAAACACCTACACCAGCTATCTTAGCTCAGACCCCACCCAATATAATAGCCAATACATTCAACAACTTCTTCTCTGAAACTGTCACCTCTCTTGCAAACACCATGACTCCCCTCCCTTCACTTCAAAAGACCTCTCCTCAAAATAACTCCCCCACTCTCAAATTTAGTACAGTCTCCACAACCCACATACGTAAGTTACTCTCTAAACTTAAACCATGCACCCCTTCAGCCGACAAACTACCAGCTGAATATCTGCAACTAGCAGCAGCAGAACTAGCTTACCCAGTCTCCATCTTAATTAACAGAATAACCAAATCTATTATTCCATCCTGCTGGAAAGTCTCCCATATCATTCCACTACATAAAGGAGGTAACACTAATGAACTTTCTAATTTCCGGCCTATAGCCCTACTATCTCCACTATCTAAAATTATGGAACGTTGTATACACCATCAACTCTTACATCATCTTTTGCAAAACAGCCTACTCGTAGACTCCCAACATGGTTTTAGGCCCTACCATAGTACTTCCACTGCCCTTCTCTCCTTCACAGACATCATCAACAAAAATCGCAATAATAACCTTTTCTCCTCTGCCTTATTCCTGGACCTCTCAAAAGCCTTTGATATGGTCAACCATCAACTTCTCCTAGAAACTTTGAAATCTCTCTCTCTGGACTCTTTGGCATTACAGTGGTTTGACTCTTATTTGAAAGATAGAAAACAAGCAGTCCTCTGGGACAGCCATTTATCCTCTCAGCTCCCAGTCACTATTGGTGTCCCTCAAGAATCCATCTTAGGTCCCCTCCTCTTCTCCATATTTATAAATAACCTGTCTACCTCACTCCCAACATCCACTTGTATTCAGTATGCTGATGATTCTACTCTCATCTGTTCTGCTTTATCTCCAGAAGAACTTCACTCTTCCACCCAAAATGTCTTTTCAGCAGCAGAAAAATGGTTCCAACAAATCTGTCCCCTCCTTAATCCCAAAAAAAACAAATTATTACTTTTCACCCCAACTCTTAAATCTGCCCCTATCTCCTTTTCCATTGTGTCTGGCAATGGCACTATTATTAAACCTGATTGTTCCACTAAACTACTAGGCGTTACGATAGACAATCAACTAAACTTTGACTGTCACATTGATCTAACCATCAAGGCTGTTAATAAAAAGATAGGTGCCCTCTATAGACTTAAGCCCTTTCTTACTGCAACCACCAGAGTGTCTCTTGCCCAAACTCATCTCATCTCTACACTATTGTATGCCTCTCCCTCATTTATCAACATTTCAAAAGCTAACCTTCAGAAACTTGCCACAGTCTACCATAGTATTGCCAGGTTTGCTACAGGTTCCCCATTCCGTACTCACCATTGTCTTAATCTCAAAAACCTTAACTGGCTTGAACTTCAAAATCTAATTCTCCTACATCAATTAGTCATCATTTATAAAATTCTCCATTACCCCTCTAATACACCCATACGTAATAACCTCATTGTCCCATACAAAAATCTTACTTCCCTTCGCTCAGCCAGCAAACTTCTAGTAGCTACTCTCAAATCTCATAATAAAGCAGGTGACTCCTTATTTGCTAATGCTGTTGGCTCATACTGGAATAAACTTCCCATAGAACTGACCTCTTTAGGCTCATCTCACCTTTTCAAAAAAAACTAAGAAACTATTTTCAATCCCACTGGCTATGTCCCTGCTCTAATCCTGACTGAGCTCAGCAAACAATCCCTCTCTACAGTCCGTGTCACTATCACTACTTCTATCACTCTAGTGTAGTGCACCTAGCAACCCACCTGCTTATTAATTTTCCTATACTATCTATTCTCCTATACTTGATATATCACTGCAACCTGTTCATCTCTCCTTTTATTTAGCCTATAGGCTGATCACTTCTGTGCAAATCTCTATCCTAAAACTAGTGCCCCGGCACTACATGTTTTATCCTAATTTGTTATTAGTGTAAATACTTATAGACTCTTTATCTGTTACTATTTTTCTCTCTTCCTCATTTTTTAGCAGTCCTACTATTGCAATTGTTATGGGATTATGATTCCTCACTACTGTTTAGTTCTTGTTAAACTGCCTCTGCATTGTTACTATACTACATGAAAATGTTCCTTTATTGCTTATATGTTTTTCATATTTTTTGTTTATTGTAAGTTACTAGTATATAGTGGAGCTTTTCTCCTCGGGCCTCTGCTGGAAATGGACATGTATCCAGCCAGACTAGCCCGGTCAACAAATGTAAAATAAAAATAAAATAAAAATAAAAAAATGTCTTTAAAGTTCACTCGCCCACGGGGAGGACATGCAGACTCCACACAGAAGGCGCTTCAGCTGAGAATTGAACCGGAGAGCCTCTTGCTGTGAGGCGACAATGCTAACCGCTGCACCACTGCAGCCCCTATGTCTGGTTCACTGTTTGTAGTCATGTATATTCTATTTTAATTAAATTTAGCCCTGCTAGGAATGTATGTGACTATGAATAGTGCAGTAGAGGAACAGTACAACCCCCCCCCATCTGTGCAGTGTGAATTGCACTAATATACATTTAACTATGAATTCCAGTCATTGTTTAAGACTACCTGTCAAGTATGTACTGTCTACTTCTTTTTAAATTCAATATATTGCTTTTAATTGCTTCATATGGTATCATATCAAAGACTTTGTCAAAATCCAAGAGCATGATACAGGTAGCTAACCTTTGATCCATGACAATTAAAACCTGCTCAAAGAATGCTGCCATGTTTAGAAAAAGTAACGACTGCTCTGAACTTGATTCTCTTCATGAACCTTGGTTTCTGACGTCATAGATGGATGCCTTGTATCTTTATTCATGAGTTAATCACACACCTCTTAAAAACTTTTGCATGTTAGATGCAAACATGCATTCAGCAGAGATGTGGGTTTTGCTGCTGCTGCTGCTTTTAATGCTGTTCAGATTAATTGCTCTGTCTTGTGGCTAGCCTGAGGAATAGGCCCACTGGTAAATAATGATGATATGACAGTGAGCTCCAGTTTGCCTTAGGTACTGAACTGCATGTTGTCACTGACATCGCCCAGAGTACTACAACTGCACCAGTATCTTGCCTGGGTACACAAGCTGCATGGTCAGCAGCAGTATGTGGTGTATTTTAGCAGCCTTGTCTTTGAGAAACTCAAGTGTATGAATATAGCTGAGCTCTGTAAATCATACCAATTGTTTGGTATGTGTACCCTGTCCATTGCCTTTCAAATTTAGGGGTTAAAGCCTTGCAGTTTAAAAAGAAAAAAAGTGATTTTCTCATGATAACTGACTTTATATTATCATTTGCAACCTGGATTTCAAAGACATATAGATACTGAATGTATATTTTTATAGGTATGTGAAGAAGTCCAGCACACATATAAGTATTTTAACTCCTGCAAACAAACATTATCACTTTTTACAGGTAACAGACTTCTGGTAGTGAGGAGCAATCAAATTTGCTTCCACTGTGACTCAGAGTTACACTTGTATGAGGTTATAACCAGTTGAAACTAGTCCCAATGAAAAACAGAAAAACAAAAAACTAGACCATTTTTGCTGGCTGTCTAGGCATCAAGCCCCATCATCTTTCATACTTATGTACGAGTTCTAAGGTTGGAATAACATGAAGAAGGGAGAACCCAAAGAAAAAAGGAGTAGAATTTGGTCTGTGCATATTTCTTTTTTATGCCAAATGTAAGAGCATTTTTTTTACTTTTTTGAATGCTTCTTTCCGGAAAAAGAGAAGCACAATAAAATTAAGGTTTTGTTAAATAAGAAGGCATGAGGTGGAGCCTTAACAGCTACACAGTCTGGTAATCTTTGAATACAATAGGCTGTGAAGCTGAGATGACAAGCCAATCAATTCTTCTCTGGACAGGAAAAACATTATGATATCAGAATTAGTTAAAATAAACTGGAATCTGACCAAGGTTGTAGCTATTAGTGTATCAAATACAAAAGAAATATAAAATACTTCAATGATACTTTCCCTAGCTGATCAGAATGTATCAAGGGAGCAGCGAGATTTAAGTATCTCTATGCTGTAATCCTAAGTGGAAGATCTTCTACCTCAATTCATAGATATGGACTGTGATTAAATGTATTTACCCTGAGCAAGTAATCAAGGAGCCTCAATCATCACCACTGACACTGGTGACAGGCAGTCACTAAAACAGGAATGGATTTGCACAGTATTTAAAATGCAGCTCTCTGCATCAAGCACAGTTTCCCTCAAGAGCATGCAGGGAACATGCTGCACTGGGATTGGACTCTCTATCTCCCCAGATTCCAAACAAGATGCACTTTGGAGCACTGTGTCCCATTTCCATGTATCTGGCACACACACACACACACACACACACACACACACACACACACACACACACACACACACACACACACACACATACACACACATATCTGGGAAAGGGGAAAGGCTGACACAGATTCACCAGCTCTGTCCTGTGTCTCCAGACTACATGGTAGATTGCTGCCACCAGCCAGATACTCTAAGGCTCTTAGAAAAGGTAATCAGTTATACTGTGTCAAATTAATACTGATATAAATGGTAGAGTGTGACTGAAGCAGTAAGGCTTATCAGAGTGGCCACAGCGTCACTGAAATAAGCACAAGTACTCTCAAGATGTTAAAAGTATTCTCTAAAAGACCAGCCATAATGAAAGGGTATATAAATATTTAATAATGGATAATAAAATAGAAAACAGAATAATACTTAATATTTAGTTACAGTAAACAGAGTTTTAGTTATAGGAAATATAAAAGTAACACAGTTGGATAGAATCTCACAGATGCAATAAAAATAATACTAAACCAATCTCACTGTATTTTTTCTAACTGAACTAAAGGGAAACTGCCCATAGTTAACTCAATTATTATCACAAGGCAAGATGTACTACTAAGATGCTCACGTCCATAAGGCAAGATGAGATACTACACACTGACTGAACTGTACAACTAACAACTGAACCATGTTAACTGACATAGGTCTTTTATATCAGGTTCCAAAGAAAAACAAAAACAGACAACAAACTGCTGCTGCCAGAGTTCCGTCCTTCAGCTGGTTATAGAATGACATCACATCTAGTCACCTGACTCTGGCACAATACACACGCAGAACTCAGTTAAGATTCTCTTGCAGCATTTTTAACATAAGCAACTTTTACAAATACATTTTTTAATATAAGCATCTGTATAAATCAACGTGACAGTCAAATGAAATAAGATTATTTATAAACTTTAGCCAGCCATGCTGGCATATGCCTCACAAACACTCCTGGTACAGCTGGCAATACCTCACAATGTCACATCAATGAGAAAAGATGAAGATACAACTTAAATTTACTGGCATTCCCAAGTGCAGGTGGGTGGAATGCTGTTTAAAATATATGCTGGAAAAGTTGTTAGAATGGGTGGTTACCCCAAGTAAAGAATTAGGACTTGAAAGACCTTTTTCTGTTCTGCCCCCAAAATACACAAACAGGACTGCTTAGACCTTGCTATAGTGAATTTCAAGTAATGTTCAATTAAGGAGAGTGTTCTAGCTGCTCTTTGGACTATTATAAAGATTGTCATGTATCTTATTCTTTGTAACCAATTTTCTGCTTTAGATAGGGTCAAACATAAAACAATGATCAATACATTCAAACAACTAGGTATTAATGCACTCTTGGTAAGATGGGTAGCTGTAAGGCTTACAAATAGTTCATGGCAAGTGCAACTAGGTATTAATGCACTCTTGGTAAGATGGGTAGCTGTAAGGCTTACAAATAGTTCATGGCAAGTATACTACAGCAACTAGATAGGTGAAATTTTCAGTTACAGTCAGGATATCCCACAGATCTCAGCCCTATGCCCATATTTATTTAGATCATATATTTTGGATCTTTTTCAACTGTGGTGTTTATTGCCTGTATTTAGATGACTTGAAAATAGGAAAACTGATTCCATCTATTACAGATAGGGCATATCTACAAAAGAATTTGACTGAAATGACCATTTGATAAGAGGAGAATAATATGCTGATAAATTAATCAAAAAACAAGTATATAATATTTTTGCAGTTTTTTTATTAAGTATTTTTTAAGCTGTGGCTTTATTATACATGGTATTATATATCTTTTTTCATATCAGGTTTGTTGTTTTACATGTCCTTTTTAGTATAGTGTTTATTTATTCTTATTTTTTTGTTTCTATGGAGTTTTTGCAGTTAAGCTGCTGTTTTATCCATTGTATAGTTCTTCAATCCTACAGCGGCCTTATCATACATGATATTATGCTTTTATTCCATCTTCATTGTGTAGAGTTTTCTTTGTTATTTCAGTAGATGTTGTTTTTGTTTTTTAGATTTTTATTTTCTTTTACAGTTTTCATTCGTTTGTTCTTTGGTTGATATTTCTGGTTTAGCTTTCTGACAGGCCACTTTTTGTGGTCACTGATTGGTAGATATATACCAATCATCTGTTTTCATGATGTTTTAAATTCCATTTTTGTTTTTTGAGTTTTTTATTTTCTCGTTGGTTGACATCTCTAATATTGGTATTTGATTGGTTGTTTTTTCGGCTTACATGTTTAGTACCTATATACCACTTGTTTGACCTAGGATGTTTTCATGTATATTTTTTTTAGTCTCTGTCTCGATTTGTCTCAGTGGTTTTTGTTTGTTCACCTTAGTTATATGTGCCAGAGGCACTACTGTTGTTTAAATTAACTCTGGAGCCATTAGGATTTTATTATACGCACTAGCCTAATAAGATCTCCATACTATACATAAAATATTATACTATGCAGGCTTTTTATGGATAGATGTCATTTTTGCTGTGTGTCTTCTGTTTGTCTTTTTATTGGCCTATACGCCAGGATGTGTGTTTTGATTGGCTGATCTTGTTGTTCAATGGCTTATAAATGTGCATCCTTAGTTACTGTTGATAGGTGTTGTTTCCATCCCTGGTCTATTTATTCACTTTATGACTGCTTATTATGCATGGAATCGCCCTTTGATAAATCTCCTTTGAGGCTGTATTGTTTTGCAATGAATGGGTGAATACATTCCATTTTTAAGATGATCATTTTAGATTCTGTCTTTATTTCTTATTTGTAATTTGATATTGTGTTCAGCCTCTAAGAAAACTGTAATGCCAGATTTATGGAATGAGGTGTTTGAAGTATAGCTATGCTGAGTTGAATACTGGCTGTATATATATTTTTTTTATTTTAGGAATGCATAAGCACTTTATTTACATTCGTGCTTGGATTCCTTTCAATCATAATTTATTTTTAGGTGGTGCTTTTGTTGCAGATGTCTTTCATTGATTGTTACTATTTTTTATTTTTCTATTGGCAAATTAGCTTGTAATCTCCATTTTGCTAGGTTGCCTTAGTGACTATATTGCTTTGGAAAGGATGTATGTAACTTTTCCTGTTTATAATATGATCGGTTCAAACTTTGTTTTTGTTCTGTATTAGGAATTGTTATGGTGATCAGTTTTTGATAGTTCTATGATATTCTTAATGCTGGAATATCCCTTAGGTACTTACAAAGGGGTATTTTGTTGTACAGCTGTGCCTACTCTTGATAATATTAACTATACATATTATACTACTGATATAAATAAGAAGTTTGAGGTTTTTTTTTTTTTGGATTTTTATAATATAGAACTGCTTTAATATTTTACTTGGCTACAGCTCATTGTTTTCAAAATGCCTGGTCTGATGAGCTATTAGTGACTGGGCTTTCCTCAGCCAAAAGCTTCTCTTATTTTGATGTTTTATCCAATGTGAGGCATCTATGTGTGGAGCATTTTCCTTGATCACTGAGTAGGTATTTCACAGGTCCTTTGTTATGGAGAGCAAGTGTATCTTTTAGTCAACCATTTTTTTGATTGGTTATTTTACATTGATCTAAGAGATCTGGTCTGGTTCTTTATTTTTATAGGTGTTATATACATCCCCCTAGTTCCATTTTATATTAGTATTTTAACATGTGAGTCAGTCCTGGAAATTTGATTGGTTTGTATTTACTTTAAATGTATGTGTTGAGTTTGTATTCTTGGTCTGAAGAAGCTGTGTTGGTTTACCACGAAAGCGTTCACTTTTTTTTCAATAATTATTTTTCGTGTTAATCAGTTGTGGCAGCTTGGAGTATTTCACTTTTATATAATATTTGAGACATAGATTTAAGGGTGAATCTATAGCCACAGAATGACTGATAATGTGGATTCATTTAAAGACATGGTTATATGGGCAGACCCAGCTTAGAGTTCTTTTGATCATATCAACCAGTTGGTTAATGAGAGATTATGAAAAATATTTATAAAGTCTTGAAAATCAAAAATTATGCAATTACTCTTTGTAATTTCATTTAACCCAAACTAGAGCAGGAGTATGAATTATAATATGGAAACCTCATAAGAAAACTAACATGAATAAAGTGGAAATAGTAAACGGAAATATACAAAGGGCAGGCAGAAATACACTTTCATATTTGAAGTTGTACAGCGCCTTATATAGATTCTTAAGAAGAGATCTTATCCAGGTATAAAGGGAGGTTAGAGACAACTAACTGTAGGGATGTTTGGGGTTATCATAGAGTGGTATAGAATCATCATATAACCTGTGTAGAAGGTTATATAGGATTTGAAGATGTACTAGTTGTTTTTCTGAGAAAGTAGTTGATGGCTGGAATAGACTGCCAAATTAAATTAAAGCAAGCACTAGTTCAGATATTTTAAGAACAACTTGGACAGTTATCATGGGATGACTGTTCTGGTACATTTGCAGGTTAGAAGGGCATTATTGCCCATGCACAACTATTTGTAGGTATGTATACTATTAAGCTCTGTCTGCACTGTAAATTTAAATGAATGTTTCCACCCCATCTCAAGGTATTCTTGCCACAGAAAACAGTGGCTTTTATGGAACTGGAAGAGACAGTTAAGCAGCTTTGACAGTGTCTGTCAGTGACCTCCGATTGATGGGTTAACTAGGAGTCATGTCAGTCTCAGCTAATGGATCTTCTGTTTAGTACATGCCAGGGTCCTCAGATTGTAGGGTTAATTAAGAGACAAGTCAGTCTCAGCTGTCATCAACCAATGGATCTTCTGTTTGGTACATATATCTCTTTCCTTTATTTCATAAAGAATGCTAGGAGACAAAGCACTTGTGGCATTTTTGATAAACTAATGACTTGAGCAAGGTGAGGCCAGCTATTGAATCTTAACAAATTAACTGCTGACTGTATGCCTAGTTTATGCTGTAGTGCCCTTAGCTCCTTTTAGTGGCTGGTACTTATTAGATCTTAGAGAATGGGCAAAATATATATTAAACCCTGACTGGACAACAATGGTTCTCTGGCAGGGTGTTAATATACAGATAATGTCCAGTGAAAAGCAAGTCTGATGCTTCTATGTAGCATATTAAATTGCTGTGAAGCTCACACAGTTAAAAACAAACAGCCATCTTTTCATGCTTGTGAAACAGTGCAAAGAGTTCCAGTGCATTGCATTCTGTTTTTTTTTTTCATTCATATCCTCACAAGGAAACATGAGGAAGTATTCATGCAACAAAGTTGCAGCTAAGTGGTGTTAGTGTGTGCATTTCCATATATGCATGTGTGTGTGAATTTATGTTCATGAATGTGTGTATGTGTTTCTTTTTAAGTGTGTGTGTGTGTGTGTGTGTGTGTGTGTGTGTGTGTGTGTGTGTGTGTGTGTGTGTGTGTGTGTGTGTGTGTGTCAGTCTGTACTTCTGAATGTGTGTAGACGTTAACTGCTTGCATAGCTTATATTCTGAATGTAAAATAGTTCTTCCAGCAACAATTATATACTAAAACAAGTTTGAAACATTAAGCACAGGAACTGTTTTACATCAAAAGTGTAAAAAAATATAGCAATTAAAGGAAAAATATAAAACAATTTAATTGTCAGCCCCATTCCTTGAGTGCAATTAATTCCCTTTAGGGTATGTGTTATTGTGGAAATAATCCCCTTCCAGGAATGTAGAGGCGCTCCACCTGTGGCATCTGGTAGCAGAACACCCCTGGGCCTAAGTCATTTCCATAGTAGGACACACCATTTTGGGCACTATTCCTTGATACTATGCTTTATACACGCTGTTTAAGTTGGATAGATGATAATGGGTGACTTCTACATTTTATTAAAGAAATTGGATTTCAAATTAGATATGAGCTAAAAAGCTAAACAGGTTGTGTACTTAAGAACTGAATAACTTATGTTTGGTGATAGCTGTGAAAATAGGAGACACATGGACTCAGGATCAGTTTTAGTTAATGTTACTACAATGTTCCATTGTATTTACCTTTCTGTTGGGCATGTAATGTATAGTGTTCTGCAATTCTGGCCATCTAGGTAATTTTTCCCTGTTTGGCTCTCCATTCTAATAGATGCAAATAACATTGAAATGTATTGTACACAGTTTAATTGTTCATGTTATGATTCAGTTCTGCCTATTGCTTTCTGGTGAGCATCCCATTCAAGAGATAATTAGGGATGATTCAGGCTGGAGTAAGCTGTATAACTACAATGGTTATTTCTGATAAAATGATTAATAATTTGACTTTAAAGTCCTGTAATTTCAGTGGTTTAAATTCTCTGATTAAGAATTGACATGAAAAGACTAAGCACCAAAATGTAAAAAAGCAAGCCTGGAGCCAGCAAACCACACACTGAAAAAAGTGAAGATACTATATATTTATTCAATAAGTATAACACAAAACATCCTTCAATTCTTCAAAAATTCAATAATTCTTTATTTAAGCACTTGCTTTACCAGCCCACACATAGTTTTGTATTTTTTTGGTATTGACAAAGTAGAAAAGGATCCTCGGGGGGGGGGGGTGTCCCTGGGCTGATTTGATTGAGTTCAGGGAACTGGTTTGGCAGGTCAAACTAAATGGATGTATGTGCCCAGGACTATGTGAATCTCTTTCTATTGCTAGCATTTTGAAATTATGTTCCTACCTGGTATAATTAGTGAAGGAGTTATTATTTTTATTGGTGTATTTGTTTAAAATTCATAAGTCCTATGTTCTAACATGCTGTTTTTTAACAACGTGGAATGCTTTTAATTAGTCTTGTTTTTCTGTTGGTTGAAATTTATTCATGTGACCTGAACTGGTAAGTTTTTAACAAGGTTCTTGTTTGAATGTTGCCATTCTGATGAAGTTGATGGTTATAAACCAACGAAAGCGCTTCATTTTTGTGTTAAATTTATTAAATAAATGTATACTCTTTTCATTGCATGGATTGTTGGCTCCAGGCTTGCTTTTTGAATTTCTCTGATTAAATGTTCGAGTATTTATATATAGATATGCAGGTTTAACCCAGTTTTGATGTTTCCAAGAAACACCATAATTTGAGTACTTTTTGATATGTGGGGGTAGGGTTTGATGATTACCCCAACTGTAAACGAAGGTGGGTTACAATACTGATGCATGAAGGAAATGCTTTTCATGTGATACTGATGGCTTGGGCCATTACATTATGATAAAAATTTAGTTGGAAAGGATACAGTTAACCATAATGTATGCCCTTGCCAAGCACCAACCTGATCTCTAACTGATTTCTTCTTATTATTACTTTAAGTTTTTCTGCCTTTTTATCAGCCTTTCTTTCTTGCTCTTCTAACACTCCAATTTATAGTATATCTACAATCAGGTTTTTGTAAATATTCCTACTCAGGGTTTATCCTGCCACTATTGTATTGGATTTTTTGAAAATTATATATAAATATTTTGTCTTTGTTTATTTCATTTTATGTAAAGGTTTCATCTGAATATTACTATTGTAATCTTTAGTCTTTGTATTAATTACTTTTTTTTTGGAATGTCTGTAATTGTAATTGGAGCTTTTCTCCTCGGGTCTCCACTGAAAATGGGCCTTTGGTTCAGTTGGACCAACCCGGTTAACAAATGGCAATAAATACAATAAATAAATAAATAAATAATGTTTATCTTTTAAAAGACACTTGGGTCCAGTGCTACCTATTTTATGAGACTGAATTTCATATAAAGAATTCCCTCCTATTTAGTTTGGTGACTCAAATAATGTTCTTACTTTTGGAGATGTTCACTCCAGTCTCTAACATTTACAGGTTTCTTTGCTGGGTAGAATTTTAAAGAAATGTTGTATAAGGTTTGTGCCTGTTTAAAGCTATTCTGCTAGGAGTTTGCTTAAACATGGTCATCCACCTTGGTACAGGATTTACAGGGAGCACGCTGATAGCTGATATGATGAGCTGTTGATATAGGTCCTCTAGATATACTCTTATTTCTTTAGTATTAAGTCTTACAAGTGACTCTGTCTGAATGTAAAGAAACCTTTTTAATCAATGGTCATCTAAGCTTGTACAAGAACAAGTACAAGCCATCGGTGGTCATTCTTAGGAAAGGCTGGTCAGTTCTTAGCTTAATGGGATGCCAATATGAATTGATGAAGTTATTTTAAATTTATGTCCAAATAAAAGCTGTTGAGCTTAATGATAGACTTGTCAGTTAGACTGAGACTCACCAGTTTAGTATCATCCATTATCCAGTGACCTCATATAGGTAATTACAATGTGCATCTTTGAAACATACATAAAAAATATAAGGGTCTATATCATAACATCGAAGTCTTACAACTTCGAATGTTATAATATCAAACCCAGTAGAGCAAAACACCAGAATACCGAACAGTCAGAATAGCTATTTTTTTCCCAGGGAAAAAATTTGCTGTTCTGACAAACATACACACAACACAAGCACACCAAAATAAATAATACACACACACACACACACACACACACACACACACACACACACACACACACACACACACTTCACAAAACTCTACACTAAACCATACATACACCACTCGCTAAACACTTACCTTAACCCAACCCTAACCCTAAGGTCCATCACTATCGCACACTCACCTTACCTGCTCCCTAGCCCTAAATCACCTACCCCACCCTAACCCTCACATCCACACAATCGCACACTTACCTGACCCACGCCCTAACCCTAACTCACCTAACCCGTGCCCAATCGCACATTCACCTTCATTCGTACACTTACCTTAACCTGGTCCGCAACCTTCGCTCCACAGCTGAGGAAATAGCGAAGCTGCAGAAACGGCCCACTGAATAATCTCCCTAGGAAAGTATTCGGTGTTCTGCAGCTTTGCTATTTCCAGCATTTGCTCTACTGGGTTCAATATTATAACATTCAATGTTATAATATAGACCCAAAATATAATGGGTGTCACATTGACTTTTATTAGAATATATTAAAGTTAAAATGGTGATGCTTCCACAGTAACTACAAACTGCTCATAACAGTGCATCCTTGTCAAGTAGACATTAGTTCTTATTTTTTTATGGATGGATGACTCTCACAGGATCTCTTGGACTATAGCAGTCGGGATCTATGTGATCACTGCTCTAGAGATAAAGATTTTGTGGTAGTTTGCATAGAGACATTACTGCTAGTAGAAAGATATCACTGAAGGTTTTCTAAAACTCAAAAAAGTTGATCTTTACCAAATGGTTCTTCTCCAATGTATTGCTTGCTAACAAAAAGAAAGTGATTTGAGTTAACTTTGATTACTTAATACATATATGACTGATACAGCACAAAATATTGTAAATGCAACTACACAATGGTGAAAGAGGGGTCTATATTACAATGTCGAACTCACAGGAGTCCGAACGTTGTAATATCGAACCCATATGTTCGAAATGCAAAAATAGTAAAGCCACGGAACACCGAATTTTTTTCCCAGGGAAAAAAATTGGTGGGCTGTTTTTGCGGCCTTGCTATTTTCTCCACTGTGGTGTGATCTTGAAGTTGGTATATTTAAGTATGGGGGTGTGGGGGGGGGCAAAGCCCCCCCCCTCACAATAGTTTACGTTTCAAGTGTACGTTTTTTTTTTTTGTACCGGAACAGCAATTTTTTTTCCCTTGGGTTTTGAACTTCATGGTTCAATATTACATTGTTCGAACTCCTGTGAGTTTGACGATATAATATAAACCTGTGAAAGAGAGATGATAATGTTGAGAAATCACAAAGTCTGTACAGGGTTGCTCTGCTCCCAACAGCATTGCTTACTAAATTGCATACTGAATATACTAATTCAGAGGTCACTAACAAAGAGACAAATCGAATATTTGATTTTCCTTTAAAACTAAGTATTTTTTTACAAAAGAATTTCAAATGGGGTCTACTAAAAGAACCTAAAACACCACCCCTATCCACAGCAAAAAAAAAAGAGTCAAGCTTATTGAAATACAAACCTACTTAAACTGAAGTAACTTATATGAAAAGTGGATTTTCTAGGGAAGCAAGTCCTGTGCAACATCCCAACACATCATTAGTTTACCCCAAACCAGTCTCATCCAGAATTAAGAGATCCCCCCAAGGGTGAAAGTGGGCTGTACAACTGGAGCCAATGAATGGGGGGAAAACATTTCAGAACTTGAAACTTTGGGGAGTTAGGACTGGGGAGATTGCATTTCTGCAGTTATCATTTGTCCAGTGGTATATTTCCTTTCAAAATATGGGAATGTGGAGGTCACAGTCCCTACACAATGTATTATGTTTCAGAAAACTTTTTATCTCTATTTGCAACTGGTATAATCTTTCATTACTTCTGATGTAGCAATTTTTAATACACTGGTCTGCATTACCATAATTT
Organism: Protopterus annectens; assembly: GCF_019279795.1. Classification (NCBI taxonomy): domain Eukaryota; kingdom Metazoa; phylum Chordata; order Ceratodontiformes; family Protopteridae; genus Protopterus; species Protopterus annectens. The sequence goes on from NC_056741.1 coordinate 1,508,095,569, forward strand.
TTGATGTTACCACCTTAATTACATTACATTACAAGTATCATTGTTTTCTGCTTTTTGACATATAAAATAAAGATTAGTTTGAAAATTTTAGAAGTAAACTTAGCTTAACTGACATTTTTTTATAACATCGGTCGATTAATAACTTTCATTTGTACTTTTTCATTTTGATGTTGAGTACAGGCTATGTTTCATAACTAGACTTTGCTAACAGTGGATCCTTATCAGTCGATTGAGTTTTCAGAAACTCAAAATTCATATGATTGAGACCATATAATTTATTTATTTATTTATTTATTTATATTTGTTGACCGGGACTGTCTGACTAGACGTAGGTCCATTTTCAGCGGAGGCCCAGGGAGAAAAGCTCCACAGTTAAAATAAACACACAGTAGTTACATTGGATTACATAGCCATTAACAATTTACATAGCAATTACTTACAACATATTTACAGATGAAGAACATAGTACATCAGTAGACAACTAGAATCTTTATCTGTGAAGTACATAACAGACATTAACAGATGTTACAAGAAGAAGTTCCTGCTGTATAATAAGTACTGGCTTTATGAGCATCTGAGCTTGCTATAATCAAGGTAGTTAGTGGAGTGGAAAGAAAGGTAGTGGTTGGATGGGGAGGGTGATATTAAAGTGGGAGTTGCAAGGGCATAGCCAGCATGTTTTTAGGTGCACTTTTAGTAAAGTTTTGAAGTGGGTGAATGATGGTATGGAGGTAATTATGGGTGGGAGGGAGTTCCATAATTTGGCTATGGTGCAAGAGAATAGTGCTTCATCAGCAGAGTTATTGGCTTTAGTGGTCTGCAAGTGATTTTTGTTGCTGGATCTTAGTGGTCTGGTGGTGCGATAGGGTTGGAGTAGATTCTGGAGGGATGGGACATTTAGTGGATGATTTACTAGTTTGTGGGCGAGTGAGAGTTGGTACCATTGAAGGGGGTGAGGGAGTTCAAGCCAGCCCAGTTCACCAAGTGAGAGATAATGGTGACTACGGTAGGATGCCCCTGTGGCGAATTTGGCGATTTTGTTGTAGCAGGTCTCTAGCTTGTTTAGATCGCATTGCCTTAGGTTGGTATATATTGGACAGGCATAAAGTAGGGTGGAGATAAGGTGGGAATTTGCTATTGAAATCTTTGCTGCTTTGGTGAGAAGTTACTTATTTTTGTATAGTGCTCCTAGTTTTTTGTGGACTTTTTTTTTGGTCAAGGATATGTGAATGTCAAATTTTAGTTTATTGTCTATTTCCTCTCCTAGCAATTTGGTGTGTTCAGTTGGGTATATAGTGGTGTTGCCTTTTGCTGTGATGTTAAAGTGAGAGTTGTTTTGAGTATGTTTGGTGGGTTGGAAGATGAGTAGTTTAGTTTTGTTTGGGTTGAGTATTAATTGGGCATCGGATAACCAAGTTTCAACAGAGGAAAAGACTTCCTGTGTGACTTTTTGCGGTTTGGGTAGGGACTGGGCTGAGCAGATGATGGTTGAGTCATCTGCATATTGTATGAGTGTGCCATGTTTGGTGGCAGAGGCTAGACTATTGGTGAAAACAGAGAAGAGTAGGGGTCCAAGGATGGATCCTTGGGGAACCCCTATGGAGACAGGTAGTTGGGGAGATATGTCATTCTGCCATACAATGGATTGTTGGCAGTCAGACAGGTAACTCTGAAACCAGTTGGTGACTGATTGTGAGAAGGATAGGTTATTGAGGACAGAGATACATTGTTTGTGTGGGACCATGTCAAATGCTTTAGATAGGTCTAGGAAAGTAGCAGAGGAGAGATAGCCATTGTTTTTATGCTGAAGGATAGTGTTAGTAAAGGAGAGTAAGGCAGTGGTGGTGCTATGGTTTGGTCACAAACCGTGCTGAGTATTGGAAAGGAGGTTGTTAGTAAGGAGGTAGTCTGAGACCTGAGAGTGTATGCATCTCTCTAGTATTTTGGAGAGTGGAGAGAGAATAGCCATGTGCTAATAATTATGTGCTAATAATAATAATAATAATAATAATAATAATAATTATGTGCTAATAATAATTGTGTTTTGAAAACTCAAAGCTTTTGAATGGAGACTGCGGTATAGCAAGGATCGAGAAATGTAACCTTTTCTTCACTGTAGTGTGATCTCATAGTTAGTATATATAATTTGCAGTGGGTATGGGGGTAGCATTTATTTAATAAGTATAACACATAAACATAAAAAAGTAGACTTATGTGGATTTTTTTTCGGAAACTTAGTCATATGGTCTTGTCCATATGAATTTCGAGTTTCTGAAAAAACTCAGTCATCTGCCATAGATATATATATATATATATATATATATATATATATATATATATATATATATATATATATATATATATATATATATATATATATATCAAACTCAGAAAAAACACGAATCGAAACCAAATAAAAATAAATAAATAAAAGGGATCACCAACGGAGCACTACAACACTAAATCAAAAAAGTTTATTAAAGTTAAGCACTTTTGTCAAAATCACAAGACTTCATCAGAACATTTGAATAACCAAAGTAACATAATTATATACCCTAACCCTCTCAATCATTGGATAACAATAAAACATCATTTACTATACATTAATTAAGTAGCTTAAAATGACAGTATCAAAAAACTCACAGTGACAAAAAACAGCAACGAAGCCACAAACCCCAACCAACCAAATAAAATATAATATAATACAGCATGATTCAAAATATATCCTAATAAAATCATATAAAAAAGCTGATTTTAGTTTTAGTACAGAACTAATGGAAATCATATCATTGAGCCCAGGTGGTTGACATGCATTTAATTTAATCTGCCACCTGAGCTCTAAAAATTCTAGGAAGTCATCATCCGGACCCCCTCATGGACCCAGATCTACTTGTTCTAATACAAAAAATTTGAAGGAGTGTGTCTGGTGTGCCTTAATGTGCTTGTATAAAGCATTAGTATCTTTGTTTTTTTTTTTGAATATCATAATTGTGTTGATATATTCTTTGTCTGAGGGCTCTGATTGTCTTCCCCACATAATAACCATCACATACCATACAGGTTGCGATATAGACCACTCCCTTGGTATAACAGTAACACTTTTTGTTAGTGGTAATTTTAGCATAATTCCTAACTTTGATTGAGTCAGTGTCCAATATGAAAGGGCATTGTCCACACCTCCCATATTTAAAAGTTCCACCTAGGCCTGCCTTTAGCTTTTTCCTCTCCACCAGGCCTTTCAAAGAGGTACCCTTTTTGTATACCACAAGAGGTGTTTCCCCCAACCTTTTGTTTATCTTGTCATCCATACAAAACATGGTCCAAAAGACGTAAAAAATACTTCTAAAATTGAAAAATTCTCTGGTAAAGGGGAGGACACATGCCCTACTAAAACTATCAGTTTTTACCAAACCAGAGGTTCTGTTCAAACCTCCAGGATTTTCCAAAAGTATAGTGTAAATGCCCCCAGCTCTTTTTAGTTTTACTTCTTCAGCTATGTCACTGGCAAATTTAGAAGGGTAACCACTTTTCTGCAACATCCCCATTAGGACATCACATTCTCTAATAAAATCATCCTGATCAGAAACCATTCTGGCCAATCTTACATATTGACCCTTAACAAGGGACTTCTTCTGGTGCAGAGGGTGTCAACTCTCAAAATGTAACAGAGAGTTAGAGTAGGTAGGTTTCCTGTAAAGGTGTGAGGTAAACTTACCCTTAGAGTGGTCTTCCTTGATGGTAACATCCAGATAGTTCAAAGTGTCAAGATCCTTGGTCATGGTAAATTTCAAAAAATTAGTATTGTTGTTGATATAAGTGAAGAACCTATTCAGATCATCTTCACTCCCATGCCAAAATAGGACAAAATCATTCCAGGTACCGTCCATATAGTACCCACATATCCTTAAATTCAGAGTTCACTATATAGATATCTTCCCACTGGGCTAATACAATGTTGGCAAATAACGGCACACAACATGTGCCCACCCCTGCACCTGCTTAAATAAATGTCCCTCCCTAACATAATTTTTGATGTTACCACCTTAATTACATTACATTACAAGTATCATTGTTTTCTGCTTTTTGACATATAAAATAAAGATTAAATTTTAGAAGTAAACTTAGCTTAACTGGCATTTTTTTAATAACATCGGTTGATTAATAACTTTCATTTGAACTTCTTCATTTTGATATTGAGTACAGGCTGTGTTTCATAACTAGACTTTGCTAACAGTAATATGGATCTCTATCAGTCGATTGAGTTTTCAGAAACTCAAAATTCATATGATTGAGACCATATAATTGAGTTTTGAAAACTCAAAGCTTTTGAATGGAGACTGCGTTATAGCAAATATCGAGAAATTTACCCTTTTCTTCACTGTAGTGTGATCTCATAATTGATATATATAATTTGCAGTGGGTATGGGGGTAGCATTTATTTAATAAATATAACACATAAACATAATAAAGTAGACTTTTGTGGATTTTTTTTCCGGAAACTTAGTCATATGGTCTTGCCCATATGAATGTCGAGTTTCTGAAAAATCTCAATCATCTGCCATAGATCCATATATATATATATATATATATATATATATATATATATATATATATATATATATGTATGGATTCACTTCAGAATTTAAAAATTCCGATTCCAAAACATCGAATTTCATATCATTGAGACCATATGACCGATGTTTCAGAATATTGAAATTCTGAAACAAATCCAAAAAAAATCAAGATTTTAAATGTTTACCCCCCTGCACCCCTCATATGGGGGCTATGCCCCCAACAACCCCACTACTTAAATATTCCAAATCTGAGATCACACTACAGTGAGGAAAAGGGAAATCTCCCATTTCACGCTGTATGCAGATCTCCGTTCATAATGTCGGGATTCCGAAAGTTCGATCATATAGTCTCAGCCATATGAAATTCGATCTTTCAGGATTTCAGCATTGTGAAGTGTTCCTATATATATATATATATATATATATATATATATATATATATATATATATATATATATGTATAGTTGTTGCCTCACAGCAAGAGGTTCTCCCGTTCGATTCTTGGCTTGGGTTGAGTGTGCCTTCTGTGTGGAGTCTGCATGTCCTCCCTGCGGTCAAGTGGGTGTTCGAAAGACATGCATTGAATGGGTGTGCCTTTGTTAAAGGCTGGGCATCAGGCT
>NC_056741.1:1508105762-1508140762 GCF_019279795.1 Protopterus annectens
AGATACTTTGATCTCTACTACTCTCCTCTGTCAATGCATTCTGTTCCTGCATGACCTAATGGCGTTTTGCTCCTTTCCTGTGTCTGCTAACATTTCTGTGCACTGCTTTGGTGACTGTGTACATATTTGATGATTATTCTTTAAGACCCACTCTTCTAGCTTCAGGAGGGCTGTGGTCCATTCTTGTTTTGTCCTGTCCATTTTCCACAAACTTCAAGATGTTTGTACTGCAACAGCCTGCTGTACTGCTATTGCTCCTTGTGGAAGCTTTCTTGTCCTCGTAAAGCTTTTTTAATTCTGTAAATATATTTTGGGCTTCATATAATTTCATACATTTAGGTGTTTAGACCACATCAAGCTTCTAGTTAAGCTACAACTAAGTCTTGGAGCCTTTTGTTATAAGAACAGAAATAGATACACTAAGGTGGTTTAAACTACCATTAACGTGTATGGCAAGTAGGCACATCATTAAAATAACATCCTACTGCTGTTTACTTTGTGTTTTTATAACCATATATTAATCAAAATCATTGTTTCATAAGATTCTACTAAATCCAGCAACCCTGTTTGGATAGTTGTATACTTAAATGATGTGTGGCTAAGTGAAGGACAAGTTAAGTGGAATTTGTTAACCTACTTTGTGGTTGTGTAATATCAAAGTAGGTTATATGAACTACTGAAGGGGTAAAGGCCACCTGTATTGGGAGGAAGCATATCCTTCCTTTCATCGGGGACTTTAGTTTTGTTTTGCATTTTTTCAGTTTTGCTGAAGTAGCCTATTGCTTAACCACAGCTCAATTAAATATATTAGAAGTGTATTATGTGCCTCCTAGAAAAAATACTTGGAGATATACTTACTAAATAACATGAACAAAAATGTAGAACACAGCACCACATCAAACCAATAAAAAGCAAATGACAATGAGCAGTATAAAATCCAAACAGATTTTTATTCGAACACAGATTAGCGCTTTTACGATAAAATCACTTCTTCAGACCATGCGTATGTTGTGAAGAAGCGATTTTATTGTGAAAGCGCTTATATGTGTTCAAATAAAAGTCTGAATTTTATACTACTCTTTGCCATTTGCTTTTTATTGGTTTGCTGTGGTGCTGTGTTCTACATTTTTGTTAATTTTATCTGCTTCGTGGGTGAACACAGTTTTGCAGTCAGCAGGACTTGTTTTACCATATTACTAAATAACATGCAATTTTCCATGTAGTAACACAACTGTATATTATAACAGAGTGGAAGGCCAAACACATGCCTGATAGCATAGACTCATGAGGTATACCTTAGTATGAAGGAAGCAAAGACAGTCAGAGTCGATTCGATCCCAATGCACTGATAGTGTCACTACTTGTTGAAAGAACTATCATAACCACAGTCCTTAAAATTGTACAGCATGTAACATTTGGGTGTCGGAGTTAAAATAAGCTACTCCCATAAAATATAGTGGGGAATTATTATATAGTGCTCCTGCAACCATAATGGGAGGAAAGGCACGGATAGATGGAAGGGAAATGGTGAGTGACTGAAAAGGGGATACTAGTAGTTGTGAGAAGGATTGTGAAAAAAGGGAGAGTAACAGAAAATGCAGTCCTGTAGTTTTTATTTTATGTTTTATGGGACTTATGGGAAAGTGGAAAGGGATGAGACAACTTTTTTTTTATGGAGTGGAGCTTGGGAGTATAGGAGTTGCTTGTATTTTACAAAATCAATCCAGAAACCAAGAACAGTCACACTGGTGGGAAAAAACTACAGAGTCAAGCGCTGCTCAAAACATAAATTCATTACTTAAAAAAATCATAAAACAACAATGGAGGTTAAGCGCTTTCATCCTCTGGTAACTGGACTTCATCAGTCTGATGAAGCGCTTAACCTCCATTGTTGTTTTATGAGTTTTTTTAAGTAATACATTTATGTTTTGAGCAGCACTCGACTCTGAAGTCTTTTCCCACTAGTGTGACTGTTCTTGCTTGTATGTTAGACATAGTTGCTGAGTGTCTTTTTTTCTTGTATACAAAGTAATAGATGTGGTAGGCTATGTTAGGATTTTTTTTTTTTGCTGGAAAACGTGCTAAATGGTTGTGAGTTATAGAGAGAGAGAGAGACTGACCATGTTAAAAGTGGTGGAATTGTTAGTATGGTGTGTTGGAGTTCTTTGGGCATGTCATTTGAACTGCAGTGTTTATGCATTATTTTTTATACATTGCAATAATTTTAATAATATAAAAAGAATTACATTCAGGAGAAATGATAGGGCCAAACATTGGTGCTAGAAAAGTAGAAAGAAGTATTGTGGGTATGAGGTATGTAGAAGCAGATTTGACTTATACTGATAACAAATGGTGACTATACAAATTATACAATTTGGAAGAAAAGGAAAAGCAGTGAACAATGGATATTGTATTTTAGGTATGGGGAGAGGAAACAAATAATGAGAGAGAGCATGGACAAATTAGTATAAGAACATGCAAACTGAAATGATAAAAAACAGTTTTCATAGGATCAGCAGTCCCATCAAGGCGGGGTCTGAGATTGCTTTGTATGCCAGACAGAGGTCACCTTTGAGGAGTCTGTGGAAGACTGAGTAGAGGGACAGGGCCTTTAGCCTATCTGTGTATGGTAGAAGTTTGAGGCCCTGGATTCTCCTGGTGATGAACCCCTGTGGTCTCTCCAGTTGCTACATGTGCTTTGTCAGGGACATTGTACTCAGTAATAGGTCTTATAAGTAAAGAATACAGGGATGTTATGACCACCTTTTCCCTGAATGAGATACCCTTACTAATGAGGTGGGCCATGTAGAATGCTTTCCGTACAATGGAGGCAATATGGTGGTCAAAAGAGAGTTTGCTATTAACCTGGGTGACCAAGTCCTTCACAACTGACTGCGTGCTTAGGACCCTATTACCAATGTGATAATTTGTGGGGACATCACTCTTCCCCAAAGGGGATGATGATGCATTTTTTTGGCATTCAGTTTGAGGCCATTTTTCTGGCACCAGTCATTTGTCTGGGTGAGACCCTCTTGGAGGATGTTCACATCACTAGGGGAATTGATGACAGAACCCATCTTGCAGTCATCTGCAAACTTGGTCTGCCATAGCCCACTGGTTTGGCCTGCACCTCAGAAAAGTATATCCCAAACAGCAGAGGTCCCAATCTGAGGTACATCACTCATTGTGGGTCTACTGCTTGAGGTGGCTTCCCCTATTTTGACTAGGTGGGTTCTATCAGTGAGCCAGTTTGCTACCCATCTGGTAACATATGGATTGATGCCTAGTTGAGAGTTTATCTATTACACCCAAGTGGGGAACAGTATCGAAGGCTTTGGCCAGGTCAAGGTAGGTGGTGTGCACCATCTTCTCCTCATCCATGGCCTTGGTGACTGTCTCAAAGAAGTCGACCAAATTTAACAGGCATGACCTCCCCTTGACGAAACTAAACTGTGTAGGATTGAGTCTCTTGGGGTTGTCAATGTCCTTATTAATGAGGCCCATGGTAATCCACTCCATGGCCTTGCAGAGTAAATACTACACAATAAGTGTACAGATTATTATACACCTAGCCAATATCCAATTACCAAAGGTAAGAATCAAACCCTGTACTGTGTGTCTGTGATGCAAGTACCTTAACCATTAGGCCGACTAATCTATCACTTGCAGCAAGTGTATATTGGGAAAGGAGTAACATATAGAAGGGGTGCTGGTTGTTGTTTTATCATTTAGTCAAAACATCTCCTTCATGGCCACAAGAACTTCAGCACACTAGGACAGTCTGAAAGGAATTGCATCTTTAATTTCTTACCAATTCATATTCATGTTTTAGTAGTGCTACCTTTTCACAGTAACCCTGCCATCCTCCATTCGCCTTCAGTCTTTCACAACATTGGTGTTTTCTGTAGTGAGTCTTGTCTTCACATTTTGTGGCCAAAGTGTTTGAGTTCCAGTTTACTATTATGCCTTCCACTAAATGATCTGGATTTATTTCCTGAAGTATTGACTGATTTAGTCTTCTTGCTGTCCATGAAATTCTTTAAAGTTTTCTCCAGCACCACAGCTCAAACATGCATCACTATTCTAATACATGGCTGCCTTATAGTCTAACTCTCAAACCCATATGTTATTAGTTGCAATCCATAGCTTTGACTATATGTACCTTTGCTGAAAATGTGATGTCTTTGCTCTTTACAGTTTTATTCAGTTTGGCCAGATCTTTCTATCCAAAATGTAAGATCTTTGAGCCCAAGAAGATAAAATGACTTACTGCCTACAACTCTTTCCCATCTATTTGTAAAGACTGGATAGGCTAGATGACATAATTAGAAGTCTTCACTTGAGCAACAAACCAGCTTTTGTGCTTTTTACCATTCACCTTCATCAGCAGGGTCTTCATCTCTTCCTCACATACAGCCATCACTGTTTCTGCTAGCAATTTTGATTCCGGTATTTGATTAATCTATTCCAGCATATAAGTCAAAGAGGTAGATAGCATTTAATCGAAAATCATAGCATTTATTGTGTTTTCTGCTTTTCTGTAAAAAAAACTTGAAAAAAACAAAAAAAATATCCTTGCTTTCCATACTTTCCTAACTAGTGTTCCAGAGACCAGATTTTGCTGATCCCTGGGCTTTGTCTTGGTTCCTGTTTTCTCCATTTTCCTTGTTTGGTCAAGGGGTAGTTTCTTTACTCACTAGTGGGAGTAGGGAGTACTGAGCTGCCTGTTTGTCCTCAGAGGAGTGGTTTAAGGCAGTAACTTGTAGTTTATTGGCCATTTTGGGTCATTTCCTGTCTTTTCCAGCCCCTGCTATAAAAGCACGCTTTTAGCGCATTAGCTGATTTAGGCGAGCTGCCACTGTTGCACACTAGGGCAGCGCCGGTTAAGCAGGTTTAAACTATTCGGCTACCTAAAGTCCACTCTTCAAATTTTCCCTTGAAACTACCTTCCTCGACCTATACTACTGATCTAATCAGCGTATCCTATAACTAAAAGATCATCTCTACTTGACTCTAAGTAGACTATTCTCTATCTGTTAAACCTAGCACTTGCTCCTACAGTACTTATTACCTTGATACGGCACTCTTATAGATAGCACCCCAAAAGGCAACCCCCATTTCTCGGTCACCCACATCCCCGGAATCTTTTTAAAGTTTTTGTCTATCCTTCTAGCATGTCGAGGATCAGTTGCTAGTGTCCTCTCCTGCTCAGCTGGTGAACCTGGGAATATTGAGGCAATGTTACAATTGCCTCATGTACACAGACAACCCTCTCCTCCTCCCACAAAACACAAATACATGCGAGAGATGCAACTATACGGCCAAACTGGAGGCTGAGCTCTCTCAACATAGGACTGGCAAGACCAGTCAGGAGGAGAAGGTTACCACACACACTATAGACCCAGTCTCACATAGTACCATTACAACCTCAAATCATACACATAAACACACAAAGACATACTCAGAGGCTCTGATCAAAAATCTACCAAAACAGCAGAGGCCACCAAAGCAGACACCCAAACAACCACCACCTCAGAACACAACACCTGCAACACATAGACCTCACAGTCAGAGTGTCAAACAGTCACAGCCCTTAAGGCCAAACACAATGCCAGACACACTAGTCATTGGTGACTCCATAGTCAGACACACTGACGTCCCGCTCACCAGACTGAGTAAGGAGAAGGTCACAGTAAGCTGTCTGTCGGGCACTAGAATCCGCCACATAACGCAAGCACTCAGGTCTCTCAACAGCAGGTACAAATACGACTCAGTCATTGTCCACGCTGGTGTAAACGACCTGAGACGTACCTCCTTGGACTACATGAAAAGAGACATTGAGGAGCTCTCTGATTATGTAGCCCAGGCAGGTATGACCCTGACCTTGAGCAGTATCCTACCTTCACCAAGAATGATGCCACAATACAGAGATAAGATGATCAGCTTTAACAATTGGCTTAAACACTGGTGTCATTCAAAGGGGATCCAGTATCTGTCTGCCTGGGATGACATGCTGGACAAGCCACGCTGCTTCGCAAGGGACGGCTTGCACCTGTCACGCCTGGGATTCGGGATATTGGCAAAGGCTCTTGGCACGCCCATAGAGCCTTTTTAGGCAAGGCTCAAATTCTAAACCTACCACCCTAGAACACAAAAAGGAAAAAACTAAGGGTAATGCTGCTCAATGCCAGAAGTCTAAATCTCAAAATGCACGCACTCGAGGCCCTTCTCAATATGGAGAACATCGATGTCTGTGCTGTGACAGAAACCTGGTTCAAGGCTCCTGAGAGCACCCCAGCGCTATCAGGTTTTACCTCATATCATGCGTTCCGCCCCAAAATCAGGAAAATACCAAGAAAGGAGGGGTATCCATATTCATCAAGGACACCCACACCTCAAGACTGGTGGCAACGCATGATGCATTGGAGACCATCCAGGTGCAATTAACCGTAGGCAAGACTGCTCTGCAAATTGTAGCATGTTACAGGCCACCCGCACAAACTCAGGAACCTCACATGGCCTTCCTGAAAACACTAGAGGGGATAAATGTATCACCAAACACCATCATACTAGGTGACTTCAATTACCCAAATATAGACTGGGAACACTACTCAAGCCCAAACACCCTAGCCCAAAAGTTCCTGGAATTCATAAACTCAAATGCCATGGAACAACTAGTCACCATCCCCACAAGAGGAGATAACATACTTGATCTCATCATCATGAACATGGGAGCACAATGTTCAACACCGGAAGTATACCCCTCACTGGTGAGATCAGATCACAAACTAATCTCGCTGGAGGTCCTCATCCCACCCCACCTGAAATAAAAAGACCACAGTAAAGAACTTCTCAAAAGCCGACTTCACACTTCTAAAGACTAGTGTGGTCTCCTTTAAGGCCCCGAGGCGGAAAACAGTACTCAAGCCGCTGAATCACTTACAAATGCCTTCTACCAGCACCTGCAGGACTGCATGGATAAGGCAATCCCAAGCAAAACAAAGACTCTTTGTACCAAAGGCAAGCATCCAGTCTGGTGGACCCCAGCCATAAACAAACTCTACAACAAAAGGAGGAAGCTACTACAAGATAGAGCAAAATCCTTAAAAGGTAAGACACCCTTGATCACTATAAGTAAAAACTAAGAGCTCTCATAAAATCATCCAAAGCAAATTTCGAGAGAAAAATAGCTAAAGACTCAAAAGACAATCATAAGGCCTTCTTTAGCTATGTTAGAAACCTAGGAGGAAACTCCCAGATATGCTCAGAACTAGTTCAAAATGATGTGAAGATTACTGATCCTACAGACATTGCCAACATACTGGCTGACAGGTTCAGTGCAAACTTCTCCCCTCCCCCAAAAGGAGAGATATCTATACCAAACGATTGCAGCCCCCAAACATCTCCAGTGCCCAAGTGAGAACTGCTCTCTCCAAAGCAAAAAACACAGCATCCATGGGACCTGATGGTGTCCCCGGCTGTGTGCTCCACGAACTCAATGAGGAATTAAACCCACAGCTAGGACAGCTGTTTAATCAAAGTCTTACCTCTGGATACGTACTCAGGGAGTGGCGCACTGCAACTGTGGTCCCACTTCACAAAGGTAGTGCCTCCACCGACCCTGGAAATTACCGGCCCATTAGCTTGACAAGCCTTATCTGCAAAGCCATGGAGAGGATCATAATGGACCTCATAAATAAAGACATAGGGAATTTGCAGACTTTGGATCCAACCCAGTTTGGCTTTGTCAAAGGCAGATCATGCCTTTTAAACTTGGTTGACTTTTTCGAAACAGTCACCAAAGCCATTGATGAGGGAAAGGCAGTCCATACAGCCTACCTCGATCTGGCTAAGGCCTTCGATACAATACCCCACTCGGGTATCATTGAAAAACTCATCAGCTTAAATGTTAACCCATACATCACAAGATGGGTTGCAAACTGGCTGAGTGACAGAACCCACATGGTCAGAGTTGCTGGCGCCATGTCAGATTCAAAGCCTGTCACAAGTGGTGTCCCACAGGGCTCAGTCCTGGGCCCACTCTTGTTTGGCATCTACTTTTCCGAAGTACAAGCAAACACAGGAGGGTTATGGCTGACAAAGTTTGCAGATGACTGTAAACTGGGCCATAGTAGAAAACACATCTGACACAGATATCCTTCAGAAAGGTCTCACAGAAACGGATAACTGGTGCCAGAGCCACGGCCTAAAGTTAAATGCCAAAAAATGCATAGTCATACCCTTCGGGAAAAACAAGGTTACCCCTAGCTACCAAATAGGTGGCAATCCACTGAGCACAGAAGAAGTTATCAGGGACCTGGGGACCCAGGTTGATAGTAGTCTGTCATTCGACACCCATGTAGCTAAAGTAGTTAGGAAGACCTTCTACATTGCCCACCTTATCATGAAGGATTCTCATCTAGATCAAGGGAGGTTATAGTCTCCCTTTACTCATCACTCATCAGACCAATGATTGAGTACAATGCCCCATTCGGAATGTATCTGACCTGACACTTGCAGCAGCTGGAGAGGCCACAAAAGTTCCTCACCAAAAGGATAAAGGGTCTCAAAATCTATCTTATGCTGCCCGACTGAAAGAACTCCAGCTCTATTCAGTCGCCACCGCTTGCTCAGAGGTGACCTTTGCCTAACATACAAGGCCATGTCAAACCCAGATTTGATGAATATGCTTCACCTCAAAAATCTAGATCTGTCAGAGCCACAAGGGCGGGAGACTTAAACCTCGACACGGCTATTAATAGGACGTGCTGGAGGGATAGATTCATCACCCAAAGACTCCCTATGCTGTGGAACAAAATCCCGGTACATGTGAGGCAGAGCACCTCGCTGGCCTTGTTCAAGAGAAATCTTGACCAATGGATGGGAGATCGCAGATATACCCCAGGGATTACCTCAGTGTCACTGCTCGACAGAGGCACAGCAAAATAATGGGTATAGTTCCCCATACTAAAGGGGTGGCGTAAGCCACAAAACGATGGGCTAGGCTTGTAAATGCCCTCGGGCAGATAGCCTAGTATGAACCTATGAACCTATGAACCTAAATGCAGCTAGATGTAAACCTTTCCAATTTTTGAATCAGTAGCTATTACATATTCACATTAAAATGTTGCTTCTTGTTCTGCATTCATATTCTTCAGGAAACAAACAAATCAGGTTACTCTATTATCCCTATTTCTCTAACAACTTGTCTTAGTTTGTTATTGTTCACATAGTAGAAGTTTTTAAAGGAGTAAATGAAGCAGCCGTAAATAGTCTTCTGGTACCTCCTTGTTTTCTCCGTTATTCAGAAGATGCTGTCAGTTTGATCCCTCTTAAAACCAGCTTCTACATCTAGCCATCTTTGGTTGATATATTGCTGGAGTTTAAGTTGCAAGATTTTACGCATTACCATGCTAACATGTGAAATGTATGCATTTGATTGATAATTTGAGCACTGTTTAGAATTGTCCTTTTTTTGGCATTGGACTATAAATTGACCTTTTTATATCTGATGGCTACAGTTTTGTTTTCCAAGTTTGCTGGCAAATTCCATGCATCACAGTAACAGTGCACCATTATATCTATTATTTACTAGGTCTTATAGATATAGGGAGAATCCTCAAGACTGGAGACATGCACTTACTAAACCTGCCCTTAAGGGAAAAGAGAGTAGGACAAACCCAGAGTCATACAGGCACTTAAGTCTACGTTCATGTTGTGGAAAAAATAATGGACAAGGTAATATTGAATAAGTTATTATCAGAACTGAAAAGGCTGGGACCTGCAGTCATATATCAGCATGCATATGTTGAAAATAGATCTAATACCACCTGTAACACAATGTTCTACAACAATGTAATAACAGCTACGAATGAAAAAATTATGTTAGGATGCAATTTAAATATATGACAGGGTCATACACAAAGCACTGATCAATAAATTAGAACAGCTAGGTATTGATGTACTCTTGATAAGATGGATAGCTGCATGGCTTGCAAACAGGACATGGCAAGTACCATACAGCAATTTTATAGGTGAAATTCTTGGTTACAGTCAGGGTGTCCCACAGGACTCTGTCTTAGGCCCATTCTTGTTTAGATTGTTTCTTTTATATCTATCTTTTTCATCTGAAGTGTTCTACAGTCTGTATGCAGATGACTTGAAATTGAATAAACTGAGTACATGTGTTACAGATATGGCATGTCTGCAAAAGAACTTGACTAAATTGACCATTTGGGCACAGAAAAATCATATGCTGATAAATACATAAAAAACTAAGCATACGAGATTTGGGAGACGTAAATTAAAAGGTGAATATTTAATACAGCACACAGTGATTGAAACTGTAGATTCATTTAAGGACCTCTTCATTTAAGGACCTAGGTATATGTGTAGATCCAGCTTAGAGTTTTTGTAATCATGTCAACCAACTGGTTAATGATAATTACAGAACTATAGGTTGTAGAAAAATATTTATAATGTCTAGGAAATCAGAAATGATGAAGTCATTGTTTGTTAATTACATTATACCCAAACATGAGTATGAAATAACAATATAGAAACCTTAATAAAACAAACATGAATAAACAGGAATGAGATCATTGGAAATATACCAAGGGCTTCCATGGATTTGAAAATGTAAGTTATTATGAAAGATTAAAATATCTGAAGTTGTACGGTGTGGTTTACTGATAAATTGATCTTTGACATCATCCATAACCAAATCCAGACAATTCAGTGGAAGACCTAATAGTGAACTGAATCTCAAATACTTTGGTCACATAATGTGAAGACAGGATCCACTAGAGAAGACACTGATGTTATGAAAGATGTAAGGCAAAAGGAGGGATGGCAGGGGTTACTGTGCCTAGCTTTTTTAAAACTGAGCCTCTAATTTTTCTCAAAAAAATTCCACAAATAATTTAATAAATACAGGAAGGAAAGGAACACATCCTTCAAACAAGAAACAATATATACACCTAATGATTTCACCTTGAAGCCTCATGCAGATATAATAGGCCTCAAAAGAGGAATGGCAATATCTTTATGCTCCTTGAGAATCCAATATATATCAGGTAAAATGGGATGCTCAACACCCAAAAACCTGAATAATTTTTCATGAGTTAAGCCATTAGTTACTGATTCAGTCAAAAAAGCATCAAACCTCACATACGAAATATTTACTTCATATATTGAAACTATGGTATAAAACACCTCATTATATAAGCTTTCTAGCAGTTTCACACCAAAATCATATGTATTAACACTTACAACCCCACCCCCTTATCTGGTTTGTTTAATCAGTTATCAATACTTATTTTAAACTCTTTCAATAAATTACTGTCATCCTTTGTTAGATTATGAAATATTTTTTACTTATTTTCAGCAAATCACTTTCTGATATCTGATTCACAAGCTTTCCCTCAAACAAGGGTGTAAAGGTGGATCAAAGTCAACCATTGTCATAAATGTCCTGATGAAGTATGGAGTATCATATTTATTTTTATTTGCAAATAATAATTGTAAATGTAACTTTCATACATATAGTTTCAGTTCAAGAATGGTATCAACCAAATCCGCACTCCTAGAGGGACAAATATAAATCCTCTTTTGAAAAGTCTGACCAAATTGTCATTCACCTCTAAATCACTATAGTTAAAAATCTTAAAAACATCCAAAATCTTTATACTATATTCCAGTTTCTCTCTCTCTCTCTCTCTCTCTCTCTCTGTGTTTCCTGCAATGATACTCTTTCCTTCTGTGATTATTGTTGTTCCCATTCCAAACTGTTCTCTATCCAGCCCTTTCCTTATACAGATTCATATTCACAGGTTCTTCCCTGTTCCTTCTCTTCACTGTCTGAATGGCTATTCACTGTGATTGATGGGGAACCTGCCAATCTATAAAACTTTCATTAAATGATGTAATATGATGCTCTATACCCAGCAAATTTGAATCAACACCACCAGCATCCACATTCACATCTAATGACGTCCCTTACTAACCATTTCACTGATCATTATGTTTATTCAAATTATTTGCTTGTATTTAATCCTCTTGTTTGCGCGGTGCTGCTCTTTGCGCAGTGGTGGATAGCAGTGCCCTTGTATAGACACAAAAGCCTAAAGCTGAGTTTTCCCCTATTCAGCTGTCAGTGAAAGCCTTCCAAGCTTTTCTGCTGCTCTAATAGCAACTCATTTGCGCACTGAGCACTGTTGCCTTATTGATCAACCTTAGCCTACACAAAGTATAGGTCCCTCTTATAGTCTTGGCACTGCCAGCACAGTCCTGTCAAAATAACTCATTCCTTTCCCTAATAAAACATACAGTAAGAGCCTGCTATCATGGACGGGCTGTTTCCCATTATCTGTGGCAGCCTGATGGACAAGGACATGACACATAAACCCACATATGCAGAGGTACTTACTAGCAATTTAACAAAAGAACAGAGGGCTCCCAAACAGAAACCACTTACACACATAACAATTCAAAAAACAACCACAACACATAATAACCTATGAGCCATAGAATGTATCATCATGGAACTCATAAACAAAGACATTGGAGATCTCCAAACTCTGGACCCCACACAGTTCGGGTTTGTAAAAGGCAGATCATGTCTCCTAAACCTGATAGACTTCTTTGAAGTAGTCACCAAAGCCATAGATGAGGGTAAGGTGGTTCACACAGCCTATCTAGATCTCGCCAAGGTGTTCAACACCATCCCCCACGCTGGAATTATAGATAAACTTACTAAACTAGGTATAAATCCCTATGTCATAAGATGGGTTACCAACTGGCTTACTGACAGAACCCACACTGTGAAAGTAGCAGACTCCAAACCAGACTTCAGACCAGTGACAAGTGGAGTACCACAGGGTTCAGTCCTGGGTCCTCTCCTGTTTGGTATCTACTTCTCTGAAGTACAGGCTAACACAGAATGTCTTTGGCTAACTAAATTCGCAGATGACTGCAAACTAGGAACCATAATCAAAACTCCTAACGATGTGGACATCCTACAAAAGGGCCTCACTGAGACAGATGCCTGGTGCCAAAGCCATGGTCTCAAGCTCAATGCCAAAAATGCATTGTCATCCCCTTCGGTAAAAACTCTGTACCCATGAACTACCACATAGGCGATAGTCTATTTAACACTGAAAGTGTGATAAGAGACCTTGGGACACAGGCCTTCTACATGGCACACCTCATCACAAAAGGTTTCTCATCCAGAAAAAAAGAGGTCATTGTTCCCCTCTACTCATCACTCATTAGACCCATTATAGAGTACAACGCCCCTTTTGGTATGTACCTCACAAGACATCAACAACTACCAGAAAGGCTGCAAAAATACCTCATAAAGGGGATTACTGGCCTCAAACAGATGCCTTACGCAGACTGTCTCAAAAAACTCCAGCTTTACTCCATCGCATATCGCCTACTCAGAGGCGATCTCTGCCTAACATACAAAGCGATGTCAAACCCAGAGCTGTTGGACATGCTCCACTTAAATAAATCCCAATCCCTCCAAGCTACATGCTCTAGGGACCTAAACCTTGAAACCACAATAAACAGAACATGCTGGAGGGATAGATTCCTGTCCCAGAGACTTCCCATACTCTGGAACAGACTACCTATCTATGTCAAACAGAGCTCCTCATTAGCACTTTTCAAGAAAAATCTTGATGATTGGATGAGTAATAGGAAATTCACCCCGGGGGTCACTTCTGTGATTCTGCTTGACAGGGGCACAGAAAAATAATTTTCTTGGGTGGCGAAAGCCAGGGTACCTTTTTGGCTAGGCTTGTATAGGCCCTAGGGCCAATAGCCTAGTACCTACCTATGAACCTATGAACGCACACACACACACACACACACACACACACACACACACACACACACACACACACACACACACACACACACACACCAGTGTCTCAACAAATAAACCCATAAGGCATTACCCCACAAAACCTAATGTATTGGTCATAGGTGACTCCATGGTGATACACACGCTGTTCCTCTCACCAGGCTGGATAAGGAGTGGGTTACATTTAGCTACCTGTCAGGAGCTAGGATATGTCAAGCCACTCAAGCCACTCAACCACAAGCACTGGTATGATGTCCATATGGGGGTGAATGACTTGAGACATACCTCATTGGACTACATGAAGAGAGACATGACTGAGCTCTCAGATTATGTGTCACAGGGAGGTATAAGCCTAGCCTTAAGCAGCATTCTACCTTCTCCAAGGATGATGCCACAATGCAAACATAAGTGATTGACTTTAACAATTGGCTTAGCTTCTGGTTTCAAGTCCAGGGGAATCCAATATCTGTCAGCCTGGGAAAACATTGTTGACAGGCCATGCTGCTTTGCCAGACATATTCTGAACCTGTCTTCTCTAGGCTTTTGGATACTGGGAAAGGCATTAGCCACAATGTAAAAAAAAAACAACCTCCCAACATAACAAAATCCTCTCTAGATAAACTCAAGGTATGCTGCTTAATGCTAGGAGTATAAGCAAGAAACTCCACTCCCTGGAAGCACTCCTCACTTTGGAAGATGCTGAAATCTATGCAGTCATCGAGACGTGGTTAAAAAGTGCAGAAAGCACCTTGGCCATGCAGGGTTACAATTCCTTCTATATGCTCAGACCACAAACTAGGCATGAAAGAGGAGGTGTATCCATCTTCATTTAAAATAAGTACACCTTGAGACTGGTCAAACAGTATGACTCTCTTAAGCTACTCCTTGTCCAATTAACTATAGGTAAAGCCCCCTACCGCATCATAGCTAGCTATAAGTCTCCCACCATGAAACAGGAAAAGCATACCACATACCTGGACTTACTGGAGTCACTTGCCATACAGTCCAACACCTTACTCATGGGTGATTTTAATTGTCCTACCATCAACTGGGAAACATATAGGACTACAAACATGCTGGCTCAGAAGTTCTTGGACTTTGTCAATGGAACTGCTGTGGAACAGCTAATCAGCACCCCCACAAGAGGTCAGATGCCCTGGACAAAGTACTCATTAACATGGAAGAGCACTGCAACCTCAGCCCCCCTCCCCCCATGTGATGTGCTCCCTGGTAAGATTGGACTATAAATCAGTGTCATTCGATGTAATTATAAGAACAGATACCCCATCAAGCTCAAAAATGCTTAAGAATTTGTGTAAGAAGTTTCAAATTCATCAAACTTAAAATCAGGTCTTGTCAAAAAAAAGCAAGCCACCTTGGTGGGCCCCTAGTATAAACAGACTATACAACAAGATAAAGAAACTAATGTCAGAGAACAAGAGGAAACTGGCTCAGCAGAAGAAGAAATGCCTCACTAGCTTAAACAAATTAGAGACCTTGTCAACTCCTCAAAACTAATTACTAAGTAAAAATAGCCTCCCTAGCTAATAGATCGATAGTCACAAGGCATTATTTAACTACGTCAAGAATCTAAAAGGGAATACCCAGCTATGTGCTAAATGAATTGTGGATGACACCACACATAGTCAACTGGAGGTAATAACCAACTTGCTAACTGACAGATTTGGAGCAGACTTTACCTCCCTGTCCCTGCCAGTCATCCCCCAAAGATACCTCCCACCATTCCTCAGCCTATTATCTCAAGAGAGCAGGTCATCTTGGCACTCTCCAGGGCCAAACACATGGCAATATTGGGACCAGACAACATCCCAGGTTGCCTTTTAAGCAACTTAAAACATGACCTAGTAGACCCACTTGTATCCCTGTTTAAAAACAGCCTGAAAACTGGCTATGTTATGGTAAAATGGAGGACAACAACAGTAATCTGATTGCACAAAGGGGGACTATCTCTGCTAAGAGTTTGATCTGTGAAGTCTCCTGACCTTGTGAAACCTCTAACAAAATAATCCACGGCTCCAAAACTTCCACTGTGGCTCAAGACAGATGCTTCAAATTGGGCAACCAGGAATTCATAGCTGATGACACAGCTATTTCAGCAAACTGTGTGGAGTGGGGAAACAGAATAGAACTAGATCAGTGCTGTCAAATGATTTCCAACATTTTCAAGATTAGCATATAGCTCACTACAACAGTGGTCCACTCTCAATAAATGCCAGATAATAAAAAAGTAGCTGAACTGCAACTGGCCAAATAAAGTAGTCAACATTCATTTTGTGCCATGCTAGTGGTATAGAGGAACAAAGCTCTGACTACAAACTAAGTGATTCAGATTCAGTTAGTAGCTAGGGCACTAGATGGCACATCAAAGAAGGATGGCCGTGCCTATCCTAGAGTGAGAGATTGTAGAGTTCATGGTCTAGTGTTGCCACTACCAGATGTGTTCCCTGTTGGAGGATGGAGACGGAGTCAATGGGTGGGAGGTGGTGCAATTGCACAGCTAGCCATGCTGGTGATGGTGGGGTATACACAAATAGTTAGAATGCACATTGGTCATCCATTTGGTGACAGAGCTGCCCACATCTGCACCCAAACTGAGAGGGTTAGGGCCATTAACACAAAATGGTTTCCTATTTGGGATGTCAGACAGAATTCAAACTCCCAAAAGGTTCTCTTGAAGATGACACTTCTGGACAACTCTTACCCTAGGGATCTTAAGGTAAGATTTCCTATTATTAGGGAACAAATTGGCTTAAACCCATTGAGAAAAGGTTTAATGTTTGGAAAGGAGCTGAGAGGAGAGAAGCACATTTAAAGTAAAAACATTTTATTTCAACATTTAGTGCAATCCTCAAGCTAATAATAAAAAATGGGAATGTAAACAATATTGCACCCTATGTCTTCTTATTCAGGGAAATGTCATATAGCGACATGTCTTACACAATCTGTCTTGCTAGACTGCTTCCTTTATATGGTATGAGCCATCCTTCAGTATAAAGACAAATTTCCCTGCAAAATTAAGGGTTGTGTAAATAAATATATTTCTTAACCAAGCAATCGAACTTGCTCATTTGCTGACTCTTTTCAATCATTATTAAGACCTCACAAAAGACATCATCTAATGAATTATGTTTATATGGGCAGAGTAA
The DNA here is from genome assembly GCF_019279795.1 of Protopterus annectens. Lineage (NCBI taxonomy): Eukaryota > Metazoa > Chordata > Ceratodontiformes > Protopteridae > Protopterus > Protopterus annectens. The sequence continues at coordinate 1,508,122,797 of NC_056741.1, forward strand.
AGTAACCAGTCCAGCTACTACATTTTTTGGAGATGATTAAAAATAGATAACCAATAAAATGTATGTGGACATATGGAGGTGGGGGACATTCAATGTCTGCTTAGATATTAATCAGATGTCAGGACCTAACCCCAGATTTTGATGTTGTGAAGCAAGAAAACTTAGCCAACGAGATTTCATCCCACCACAAGCAAGTACATGTTTTGGGGTCTCTGTTCATTTCTGCAAATTGTTCTATAAGATTTGTAGTCTCATTCAAGAGATATATTTTCCTCCAAATAAGCATATAGGAACATACATGTTCACACACACACACACACACACACACACACACACACACACACACACACACACACACACACACACACACACACACAAAATGCTTGGTCTATCTAGTTTATCAATCATTCCACCTACCAGATAAGGCATTAGTTACAAAGAAACCATTTGTACTCACCTCAGTATAGAAATCTCTGTATGTCAAATGTTCTTGATTTTTTTGTTTACTTGTTTAGACCCCCTCACTTCAGGAAGGCTGTTCTCTGCAGCTGCCATCTTTTGCACAAAAACATTTATAATCCATAGCACCACGTGACCCGCGGTGGTGGTGCTGCGGTAGCATTGTCACCTCACAGTAAGACGCTGTCTGGTTCGATTCTCAGCTAGAGTGTCTTCTGCGTGGAGACATGCGTGAATGGGCGTACCTTCGTTGAAGGTTGTGCATCAGAGCTGGTAACTCGGTACGTAAAAATCAACTACCAATCATTAGTGGACCAGAGTTCCGTTGTGGCGACCCCTAACCGGGAAAAGCCGAAAGACACAGCACCACGTATAAATTGATTTTAAAAATTCCTATTTGAACTCCTGCATAACACCAATAAGAAGTGTTTTTGTTTTCTTTACAGTTATCTTAGTTACTATTAATGTATTGCAATTGCAGTGTTTTACTAAGGTTAACACAACAAAAAACTATTTTGAAGCCAATTAATTTGCTTGCCCCTTTTGAGCAATATTTTATCAGAGGTCTTGCATGGATCTTGCATTGAATCACGAGAGATGGTGACAGTTAGCATGACACCCTATGTTAAAATGGGAAAATGGGGGATAATGATGATGATGAAGATCGAATGAGTTCTACTAGCCAGTGTTAAGAGCTTCTGTTTTATTGACACCCTTGATCATCAAGTTACATAGCCATTAGATAAACATTTGAAATAAACATTACTGGTGAGACTGTTTCTTTAAATATTTAATGCCTCTTAACCACTTCTGACCAAAAGCTATTTCCAAGGAGCAGGAATAGTTCAATGAAAAAATAATTGTATGCGAATTACAGCACTTTCTGCCTCACCTTTGATCGTTTTCCTGCCCTTCCATACCTAGAAACTAAACTAAAAAAAAAAATACAATGCATAACAGATAAAATATTTTACAGTTTAATAAACTGTGTTGTTAGTGAATTGTCCTACTCAGTATTTGCAGTTTATTTCTTTGTTAAAGCTATTCGATACTTTTAGAGAGTGGGTTGTGAATCTAATCAATCAAAAAAGATAACAAACCACAAGCAGCCACTCTTGCAATTTTCCTTTAATGCTAGCTCACTTGTTCATTTGCCATGTTCTTTTCTGCAATCCTTGACCTGAGCTCAACCAAATCATTTGTTAGAGGTCGTCTCTAGCCCACTTCCTTGTTGGTGGAAAACAAAGTAGTGTAGATGGGGCCACAGATCAATGACCTTCAGACTGGCTGTGCCTGAGCTCTAGAAATTGTCACGGAGCTAGATAATAAAGCAAGAAACTTCAGGTCAGGTGTGCCCATTACTAGGACTGTTTGTATGATAAATAAAGATCAGTTTCCCATGTGCTTCTGCCTTTCAACTCCAGGGCTTAAAAAGTACAATGCTGACCTCTTAATTATTTTTTTCTATTTTTGTAATATGATAGAAAGCATCATCATCATTATTAGCACAAATTGTTCTACAAAAATAAGATCTTCATATAATAATGATTTTATTATTCATAGGATCTTAGGTGTATACTAGGCTAAGGACTACTTGGGTCTTTATAAACCTAGCCAAATATCCCAATCGTATGTCACACATTTATGTGCCTTAGAGGTTATTTAAATTGACTAATTAAAATAACTATGCAGAAACTACAAAAGAAACTCAAAGAAAAATAAAATCCCTTAAAAAAAAAAAAAATATATATATATATATAGATATATATGTGTGTGTGTGTGTGTGTGTGTGTGTGTGTGTGTGTGTGTGTGTGTGTGTGTGTCTGAAAAAATCATGATCTCTAGTCGTTCTGTGGTGTTTGTATGTTCTACCTTTGTCTTTGAAGGTTTTGTGGTTTCTTCCTGCCTGCCGCCCCAAAATATGTTGGTTCATTGGTTTAAAATGTTGCACCTGACATTATGACTGAAAGTGTCTGCAATTAATTAATTTGTATGGTTAAAACACATATAGACAGCTACATGAATTATCCTGGAGAACAGTAATACGTACATGATCTTTTACCTTCTGCTGAACATAACAAAGGATGCATCCTCACAGGCTGCTATCCTCAGCCAACAGGCAATGTGCTAACTTATAGTATTACTAACAGAGGTGGGCAAACTAGAACTGGCCTTTGGTTGGCTTGGTACAAAGGATTTTTTTCAGTCAAACCAGAAGTATGCTGTATAATATAATAATATGCATTAATCTAGGCTGAGCCTTATTTTGTTTCATTGAACAAAGTTTGATGCCAAGCATCATTCAAAAAGATGCTTTTTCCCTGCTCTCTGCTATTCTCTATAGCAGTCGGGTCCTCGGTGGTGAGCTGTATCTTACCATTTGGTGTATTTCTTATCCTCAGTGCTGTTGTTTCTACATATTAAGACTCTTGCTGCTGCATTAAACTAAGGTGCGGAGCATTCCTCTACCCAGCCGGAATCGTCTGTATCACCTCCACCCAGTCCTACTGCCACCTGCAATTATTCACTCCATAACTTAACCAGCTCCATAACTTAACCAAAAAAGGGTCACCCTTGACAAACAAAACTTCTTCCAAAAACCACTTGATAACCTTCACTCAAACCCCCAATATTGTGGCAATCTTTAAACATACTACTAAATCTTGGCTGCCCCTCTTCCCCTAACACCTACCCTAATTGCTCTCCTGAAGACACTGCTACCTTCCTTAATTCGTTCCTCATTGATTCTATCAGCAACCTGACCAAAAATGACTATATCAGCAACCCCACACCTTCTATTCTACTGCTTTCTGTCTTAAACCTATGTCTACAACCTACATCAAGTCCCTTCTCTCAAAACTTAAACTTGTTCTCCATCAGTTGACAACCTACCGCCACAATTCCTAGAAATAGCTGATAATTCTATTGCGTTCCCCATTTCCATATTGCTTAATAGCTCCATTCAGGAAAACACTGTGCCTAATATCTGGAAAAAATTCTACAGTATGTCATTCTCCTTCAGAAAGGCGGTAATGCAACTGATTCCTCTAACTTCAGACAAACTGCCATCCTATCTCCCCTGTCTAAAATTCTAGAAAAATGCATACATAAACACCTCCTTGATTACCTCCTTCAAGAAAATCTTCTTACCCCATCTCAGCATGGTTTTCACCCAAAACACACTACTGCTACTGCTCTTACATCCTTCAGTAATACCACCACAAAATCTCGAGACAATAATAAGTTAGTCTCCAGCTCATTTCTTGATCTATCCAAAGCCTTTGACACTTTTTCCCACAAACTACTTCTATCCAAACTTGCTTCACTTAACCTTTCTAACTCTACCCTATCCTGATTCTCCAGCTGCGCCTCTAACAGATTCCAGGCTGTAAAATGGCAGCCTAGCTTCTCTCCCTTTCTACCTGTTCAAACTTGGGTGCCCCAAGGCTCCATCCTTGGACCCCTTCTTTTCAATATCTTTATTAGTGATCTTCACTCTTCTTGCCCACTCTGTACTATTATTCAGTATGCAGACAATTCCACATCTCTTGTTCTGACAATCTTGCTAACCTTCATACCCTCAACTAAGAGTCCCTTCACTCTGTCAAAAGATGGCTTACCATCATTAACCAGCTGCTATGAACCCTAAGAAACCTAAACTTCTATTCCTCCCAACAACTCTCCAGCATCGTAAAACTACCTTTTCTGTCACCTCCCTGAACAACACAGCCATCACTGCTGAACGTCACACAAACCTCCTTTGAATTACTATTGACAACCATCTAAAATTTAATCTTTACAATCAGCAATGCATTGGAAAGACTCATCAAAAACTCAGACTACTATACAGACATAATACATTTCTCACTTATTCCTGAAGATTCCTGAAGACTCTCCCTTGCACAAGCCTTTCTACTCCCCATACTACTGTATGCTGCCCCTATACCCACAAACCTCCAATCTAATTTCCTCACTAAATTAGAACTTATCTACAGCAAAAATTGCAAGATTTGCCTCTAACCTACCCTATCACTGTATAGCCCTAAACAACCTGCAATGGCTGGAATTTCCTCATCAAATTCTACTTCCCCAGCTTCTCACAGCTCACTCAGTCTTACATGACACATTCATATTGCCCCTCTCTTTCTAACCGTATCCACCCGCACACTCTCTGCTGTGCTCTCTGTAGCTCTCAGCAGTACCTACAACAAGTTTATAAGCCCAATAAAAACATTGACAAACTACTTTGCAGCCATTCCATTGTAAATGTTTAGAACAAACTACCACTATGAGTCAGAACTATCACTAACTCCAGCTCCTTTAAAACAGCACTATAAGAAACCTTCCACAAGTCAAATGACCCAACATAACTTATCTTTCTGTGTCCCATGATGTTTTGCCCATCTTCTATATATCAATAAACTTTACTAATCATACTGATGTCCTCTCAACTTCCATTTACTGCACTCTTACACTAATTTCCTATCTAAGATGCTTTCTTACTAACCTACTACCTAGGGTTTTCTTCTATTTTCACTTTACATTTCTCCTCTCCCTTCAACTATCCTGCCTCATAACTGTCTGTCCTCTAATATCTTCTTTCATTTATACATATCCTCATTATTCTGTCTTTTTTATAACTTATTATTGACTTATTTGTTCTATGTACAGTTTGTTTTTTTTCAATTTGCTTGTATCACCTGTAAAAAAATGACCTTGTTATTTTATGTTAGTCATCTCATGTTAAATCTTTTTATTTTGTTTAATCCTGTAATCATTGACAATTTTATCTACTATGTGTTCTATTGTAATGTTGGAGCTTTTCTCCTTGGGTCACCGCCCAGTCGGACTAACACGGTTAACAAAATGTCAATTAAATAAATAAATAAACATATTTATTTATTTGTTTTGTTTGTTTGTTTGTTTGTTTGTTTGTTTGTTTGTTTGTTTGGATTTTTCCCATCATTGGTAACTGATGTAACAGATTCTTAACTTGAACTAGAGTTACTTGCCTGCAGCTGTCTTAAGAATACAATAACTTACCTGCAGCTGTTTATATTAGTGAACCCAAGATCTTTACCTGGAAGAGCCTTTCCTGTTCAGTCAGGAGACATTTTTCCATGATTGTAGTCTTCTAATGAATAATGAAAGTAGTGTACTTAGCAGAAGGGCCTGATTTTTTGCTGAGACCAGCATAATACCTTCTAGACAATAGCATTAAATGGGAACTAAAATGTATTTCCTTACAGTTCTAGTTTTTGTTGAATGCTTGAAGTTTGTTATACATGGTTAGAAACTGAGTACTTCATTCATTTATCCAAGTTCTATAGTAAAGCAAAACTCCTTGCTGCTTTACCAAACATTTGGTTATACTTCACGAAACTTCCGAGCAAACAAATGAAAATAGCCGTAAAAAGGCTAAAACATATAAGAGCAGTAGACAAGATTGATGTCAGCAATGCCTTGGCAAAACATGTTAAGCAAAAACATTTGTTAGAAAAAATAAGGCATGCTTCAAATTTGTAATAATTGATGAAGTTAATAGTTTTGATCATAGGTTTTATGCAGAAGATGAACTGGATTGGAAAGAATATTGCTGGCAAATTAGGCTGAATGCATGTGTATACCCTGGTTTAAATGATAGGGAAAACTTTAAAGTTGTTCTTAGAAGGAAAGGGTTAAGGCATTAAGTGCTTTGCATCACATTATTGTTATTAAGTATTTAAATAAGTTTGTTCATTATGTAACTTTTCTGAAGAAGTTCCATGAAGGGAATGAAAGCGTTTACCAGTTGGATTTTTATGTAATAAAGTTGTTTTGTGTTTATAGCCGTTCATTTTTTATTAAACATTTGGTTATACTTGTATACATATCTACAGGCTTATCTTTATTATACACTGGAGAATAAAGAGATAACTTGTGGCTGCATGTCGATCGAGATTTGAATGGTATTAGTCCTAGTATTTGTTCTTGAACTAACTCATGTTTAACTTTCTTGTTCAATGAAGAAATTAACAGCATTTGCCTGAAATGTTCTTTCAAGTGGAGAACTTTTCTAAGAAAACTTTTCTGAATGCAAGGCCAGATACTTTGGACCTATGGTTAAAATATCTTATTCAGTCACTCAGAACAAAGTCAAAGTATAAGGAATCAAACCCAGGTCTAGAGGATTCATTTGTTAGTTACATATAACATTAGTATTTTGCTTTCTCTGGGTGATATTTTTTGCAGTACTAATTAAGAACAAATAAACATGTAGATCTTGGTGCTATGAAAGGTACATGCACTACTGATGAGGCTAAAGACATTGTTGTAAAGCAGTCATTTTCCTAGTAGTGCTACAAACAGAAGTACTTAGAATACTTGCAGCTGGGCATCTACTCTCGAGAGCTGCAACACTAGACATTGATGTTCAGCTGTCTACTTTCATTATGGAAGTGAGGCTGTGATTGCATACATCTAGTACAGCTAGGGACATCAGATTTACTTACAAAATTCTCATACTCTTTTCAGCAAATTTCAATCTATGTTGGACATGGACACAGGCATAGTTCTAAATACAAAATGTATGGATCTACCACACACTCCTGTGCTGGGAAACGTTTTTTAATTGTGGAGAACATAACGCCTGTATAGTGTTGAGCATACTATGACCACTGTTTACTTTCCTTATCCTTTCTGTCACCACTGGCTTGGCTGTCAGCCATTTTATTTTACTTAACATGCTTGCTGGCTGTATATCAATCCAGTCTTTTGGAAGAAATTTAACAAATCGCAAAGTTTCATGTTCAGTGCTTTATTTATTATATGATTACATTATTGTTGTAATGTGGTCTTATTAGATACTATATTATAGTCTCAAAACATAATGAATAAAAAGGAATAAAATGCTGTTTGAGATTAGCAAGGCTGCTGTCCCTTAGAAGCAGATGTGTTCCCTCTGACTTCTGTACTGTAGGTGTCACTAACTGCTGTACAGCTATCTATTGGCAGGCCAGTTCTTTCTGATATTTGCCTGGAGTGTTCCTATCTGTATTACCCAGGAATCCTCCAGTAATACTGTTACGCATGTTAACCTTACTCTGCTTACATTTTATCCTAGCTTTTCTTTTTCTACAGGGAAACTTTAATCCGTTTTGTAATCTGTTGGAATATGTATATGTTCTTATTAAATAAAAAAACTGTAATTGATACATCAAGTAATAAGCAAATGGTAAGGTTTCAATTTAACATGAAGCAAAATGCAGCTCCACAAATACGACAATGAGGTTCAAAGGTAGTTCAGCAAGGGTATCAAACTCATTATATACTCTCATCAAAGGAGATGAGATGGAAAATCATTTGCTATAGAAAGTTAATATAAAATAATTCACTCTATAAAAACAGCATTAAACTCTGAAAAGAACATTAGCCACAACACCGAATGGTCATGAGACCTATTTGCTTATGTTTTGCAAAAACATTTTTACTGTGATATTCTTGGATATACATAGTTCTGAGTGACTGAGCTATAAATGGCTTTCTTGCCTCCTTGTAGTTTGCAAGCTTTGGAACACAGTCCTCTTTTACTTCTAGGATTTTCAGTCAGCAGCCAGCCTCCAGCCTCTGGACTAGTTAACAGACACTGTGCATATGCCAGACAGTTATTTTTGAAATCTCAGCTTATCCTTCCATTGAAAGGTTTCATCACATATGTTGAGGTGATATGCAGTCTGGTCTTTTTGTGTAGAGGAAATAATTTGATGTTGAATGCTGCAGTGAAAAGTGTAAAATATCATCTCAGTCCATCAGCTTGAGGCGAGCCAGATAATTAAACCCACCAAATGTATTCATGTTTCTCTCTTATTCTAACTAGAAGCAGATTTGCAAGTTAAACCGCATGTGTAGGTAGAGCTGAAAGGTATTATATTCTGTTTCCAGTTATTTCTCTTGGCTAATTTCATATATATTTTGTGGATGGAGGCATCTCACCTACAGTGTATCTAGTGTATGCCCGTATGCCTTTCAGTCCTACAGACCTGGCCTTTGTGGGCAAAGTTTGGAATTTTAGAAGCATCTGATTTCATACTGAAAAATAAATAGATAGATAAATGTAGGAGTAAATATGATTGTGCTCATTTAACAGACTACAGCAGTTTATAGTTTTCACATCACTTGTGAGGTATGAATGCATTATGAAGGTTAGATCTGCATTTGTAGGCATTCCACAATTAAGTACAGATCCACCCCTCTGCACCCATGGGGATCTGCTGCAGTCCACCAGTAACTCTGGTGGCAATAAAATGTAATCTAAAAGGAAAAAAGCAACCTCTGTGTAAAGAACAAACCAGCTTTATTGTTTAAAACTGAAGAGAATGGGTGTTCTTTATAACTTCATATTTTTTATAGCTTCACATTTCAAGTGATTTGTTTTAATGGTTTGACAACTCTCCTATTAAAATGGCTGCTGGTATTAATTAGACTGGATATTTAAGCACTTTGGTTGTGATGTAATTTGTTCTAAAGAAGTCTGGGAATATATACCATAGATGAAAGCGCTCAACAATAAAGCTGGTTTGTTCTGTACACATAGGTCACTTTTTTCCTTTTGGATTATAGTTGTTTGTTTTCCTGTGGGTTATCAACACTGCAGACCTACTTCTCCACTTTTTTGAGATAATCAATTTTTGAACAATAAAGCTGGTTTGTTCTGTACACAGAGGTCACTTTTTTCCATTTGGATTATAGTTGCTTGTTTTCCTGTGGGTTATCATGGCACTAAAATGTCACATCACATCCTTCACTGTTATGGGCTTCTCTTCGACTGCAAACAGTGGATTTACAGGAGAAATGTAACAGCACAGTCTATGTAGCACTGTGAACTGTAGTTCTATAGTTGCAGAGTACATCAGGAGATATCTCACCCTGCCTTTCTCCCTGCCTCATTTCTCCGAACTTGTCTCCCCACCTTTCTGTATCTAAGCTACACTAAGGACTTCACTGGGGCAGTGTAGCAACAAGGACTAGCAGCCTGCTTTACCTTTGCATGTCTGCTATACTGTTTATGAACATTTACAAAGTGGTAGTATAGCAACAAAGATCTTGTGTTCCCCCTTCTTTTTGCATTTTTCTGTACCATGAAATGTGGTCTGTCATGGGCAGTATAGCAATGGAAATTTTGGCTCTTTGTCTGCAAAATAATGTTTAATGAAAAATCATGTCCAAGCAGGAGGTAGTATTACAGATCAATTGTCCTCTTATACATCTTTGGTGTAAAGCTGTTTCTGCTCCCAAATGATACAAGACTAGTCTAAATCACATCCTTTCCTCCTCCATATATATATGCTACTTTGTGAAACATATTCTGACAGAGTGCATTATGGTTAAAGACAGGAAGTTGTTGTCAAATTGTCTTCCAAGAAAACAGTAGCATTTGTGATTATCTTTCTGCTAGCCAAACTGTGTCAGCCTGTGATCTTGTCTGCACTGCAGTGTTAGTTGTACAACTACTGATTTTATTATTATGATTGATATTACTGACTGAAATTTGAACTTTACTTTTAATATTCCTTCCCTCATGGGGCTACCATATGACATATGCATTATAAAACAGACTGGCCATAGACTCAGTTGTGGTACACAGATAACTCCTAAAAATTGTGAAACAGATATATATGCCAGCTGCCGTGACTTATTAACATTATCCTGAGAGACTCTTGGTAAGTCTGTTTAATTTAAACTAGTTTAATTCATTTTATAAGAAGCTACATATGTTACTCATTGTTACAGTCAAGTAAAATTGTACCTTGATAGGTACATCTGGCTATCATTTAATAAATGGTGATATAAGCTTCAACTTCACACTGCTAGTACCATATAATATGTATATGGTGACTGGCCTTTAGCATATACTGTGAATGTGCTCTGCTGCATAAAGTAATAGCCAACACCTAAAAACAAAAAATGGAAGTAACCAGGTGACACAGAATAACTCCACCAACCAAGTATTTAGTGCTTTCATCCATTAAATTTAATTTGTGAACTTCTTCAGAACAACATCCAAACATCTTTCCCGGAACTCCTTAAATACTAACACACAGGAAATGACATAAAAAAACTAATTACTGAAGGAAATTAATAAATTATATTATATATACATTAAAAATCAGGAAATAAATCCATATAAATAAACTTCTCTATAACAAAATTGAAAAACAATGAAACAATTATTAATTATATATATAAATGTGTGTACATATGTATACAAATAAAATATATATAAAAAACATACACTATTTACTAAATATAAAACTATAATAATGTGCATCTTATACCTTAAAACATCAATGTTCATATTAATATTCATCTGATGTGAATATTTACCTATTAGACAAAGCTATTAGCTGTGTTTAGCTGCAGATAAGTAACCAGGACTCAATGAATCTATTAATTTGAAATGTTTTTTGTCTAATATGTATACATATGTACACACATTTATATATATAATTAATAATTGCTTCATTGTTTTTCAGTTTTTTTATAGAGAAGTTGAGTATTTATATGGATTTATTTCCTGATTTTTAATGTATATATAATATAATTTATTAAGTTTTGGTCCTACAAATATGTACAGTATAAAGCCATTTCCCCTTTTAACATTTCTGATGCACTTCTACAAATACTGGCTGCATACAGTACAGTTTACCTTTTTCATTCTATGCGCTTTATATACTACAAAAATGTACTGAAAACAACCACCGTTTTTAGAAAAAGGAATTGCATTTAATTCAGCTTAAAGTATTTTTTTTGTACGTTTTCCTAAAATATAGCTGCACTCAGCCTGTTACACGCATGGTGAGTTTCATTATGTGGCACATACACTAAAGTCCACTACTACTCATCTGCTTGTTTAGCCAGTTATATTAATTACCACCAGGCTATAGCACTGAACCAAGCAACTGTGTATTTGTTTTCTATAGGAAGCAGTAACTGAGGTAAACGACTACAGTCATTGAAAGTTTCCTTGCAAATGATGCAAATGGATTTCAGATAATCAGTAATAAAATGTGGGTTTTGTGCAAATGAATCTTCAAACTCTGTGGTATTAGGTACAATGAGGTCAAAAAAGGGGAAAAAATGGACCTACATGAAACCCAATATGTTATCTTGTTATGGAATCAGAGGAGCATTTTTTGCCACAGTGTATTTTGCGGTACTGCATAGGTAAGTATGGTTGTCTGATAGACTGCAAATGCTGATGTGTCCAGCTGACAGTAAAGTTATATTCTTCAAGGTGAACGTTTGAGGGATGACTGCTGCATTAAGAATTCACCTTCACAGCCAGCTGATGACCAAAATAAGTGAACATGAATATAACTGTGAGCATGCATGCAGTCATACAACTGAGGCAAGGTAAGAGGAAAAGCTAGAGTCAGTAAACAAATAATTTATAAGGTTCCAGCACTCATCAATGACTAGGTCATGGGTGTCATGGTGGATATTTATCACTGTGTGAAGAATGAGATCACTAGACTGAGAAAGGCAGACATTATATTTGTTTATTTATTTGTTTATTTATTTATTTGAGAGGTGAATCAGGACACAAAGGAAGTAGGTGGAAATGTTTTGGGATCGGTGTTGTGATAGAATATTTGTAGGTGCATCAGAAAATATTACATGTACAGTATTATGCAAGTGGCTTGGATTGGGTGAGCAGCACTGCAACTAAAGTGGGGGGAAGGGAGTGGCTATCTTGGATGCAAGGTACTGTTAGGGGACACAATCAGCATTGCAGAAGAGTTGCCAGTAGGGCACGAGTACAGTGATGGCAGTCACTTAATCAGCCATAGGTGATAGTGCAGCTGAATAAATGAACGTATTTATTTGCCTACAGTGTGTATGTGTGTGTGTGTGTGTGTGTGTGTGTGTGTGTGTGTGTGTGTGTGTGTGTGTGTGTGTGTAACTCTAGTAAGGACCTTGTATGGTAGTGGACTTTTTTTAAATTCTCACCTTCGGGTTGAGGAGGCTGTCTGTCTGTGGGTTGCCCAAGGTGCCAATTGACCTAGTTGTTTTTAGTTTATCATTTTTAACACATGCTTTTCAGTGGCTAATTTATCAATGTCTCACTATGGATGTGATAAGAATACATATTCACCATAAAAAGACAGATGGACATATTATAGTTCTTCAAAAAAGACTGTCATCATAATACTGGAAGAAGTATTAATTCCGGAAATGCACTAATTACATTCTGATATGAAATGCCTCCAGAGTCAGAATTACTTAGTCTGATACACAGCATGCTAATAATGATATTCAGTGACTCCTTTCTTTTCTATCTGGGAGAAAAACAGAGTTGCACTGAAAGTAATCATGCTCTGCATATCCATTGAGAACATAGTGGGCTTACTACTAGAGTGTGATGTATCTAACTGAACTCTTGATAATGGTTTAAACCCACTCATGTATACTGGTAGTTACAGATCATGGTGTTTAGCCATAATTAAACAGGCATCTACAAAAGGAATAGCCATCTTACCCAACCAAGACTCACATTGCTCCATTTAAGTCTTTTGCAGAAGACATCTACTATAGACTGGCATCCAGTCTAGAATTACTTTCTCTACCATGACATCAGTGAGTGCCAAGACAGGTTTTGAATCAGTGACCCTGGATTGGATTAGGTGGGTAATCAGAGAATGAATGAATGAATTATTCTGTCCAGCCATCCTTGTGTCCTTGTTACATGACAGAAAATGGTGTTACATCAGCCTCTTCATCATGAGCAGTAATTTGTCTAGAGTCCCATGATGTCCATCGTTGCAGCATAATACAAGTAGGTAAGCAGAAGAGCAACAATTATATAAAGGGTAGCAAAGATGCAGGTCAAAATTGGGATGGCCGAATAAACCAAGAAAGAGTACAAAGCCCTTTTTAGGTGCATAGAAGAAAGGAGGAAGGGAGTGACAGACCTGGTGACACTGATCAAGGACTGGGAAAGCACGGATGACAGGAAAAATCCAAGGCTTTGAATGAATACTTTGTCACAGTCAGTAAAGCAAAAGGAGTGTGACATGTTGAGAGAGAGAGAGTTGGGGCAGAGTGAGAAGCAATGGATGTTTACTAGGAGGCAGCTACCCTAAGGGAGGATAAGGCAACAGAACCAGGCAGGCTATTTCCCATGGTCTTCAGGAATATCACCTTGGGTGGAGATCTTCAATATATTGTCATCCAGTGTGTAAGAGCGAAAGGGTTGGAAGATAGCAAGAGTAGGATCCTTTGCACAAGGAGGAAGCAGAAAGAATGTAAGGAACTGCAAGCTTGAACATCATTCAAAGAATCCTGACAGAAAGAATTGTTGCTTTCTTACTGACAAAAATCTTTATCACAATGCTAACATGGGTTTATAGTCACAATCTGCTTTTATTCAAACTCATTTTATGACTGGGTTACAGGAGAATGTGACATGGGTGTACTTTTAGACATAGTCTGTTCCAATTTTACCAAGGCGTTTGACTTGATCCTGGGTTCCACACTGATCTTTGCTAGAAACACTGCAGACTACTGCTGTTGAGGACATGGTAAGTACTGACGAAGTGGATATCAATAGTTTCAAAGGACAAGATGCAAAAAATTATGGTGAAAGAGAGAAAGTCTGCAATAAAGAAAGTAGCAGTTGTGGGTTCAGACCGACGCCCGTTGTGGGTTCAGACCTACGCCCATTACTTTTCAGTGCTCATTTCAGATGTAGCTGAAGGAAACAAGTACAAAATCATCCTGTTTGCAAACAACATGACAGTAGGTGCAGCACTGAAGGAATAAACTGTGGAAGAATATGAAAATGCTTAGCATACCTTGACGGAGTCTTCAGGAAGGACTACAATGAGAGGAGAGTGGCAGCAGCCAAGTGGGCACTGGGGGTTTATCCTCAGACTGCATAACAAACCAGTAATGCTCCTACTGTACTGGACCCTGGTCAGGTCAAACCTTGAGAACTATGTACAGTTTTGAAGAACTTACATAATGAGGGAAAAAAGGGTATTGCCAGAAATGTGTTTATTGACATTTGATTACCGGGAAAGTCCATCTAGGTAGAATGCCATTTTCAGTAGAGGCCAGCAAAGACATGCACCAACATTAGAAATTAGAAAAGATGGTTTACTGTAAGACTAGAAGGGGCATGACATAAACTGAGAGAGATGTGAAGAAACCACCTTGAAATGGAGTGATAGGAAGCATGACACTAGTGTATTGACTAACTACTTCCTGGATTTGTGAAAGTGTTTATTCATGGAGAAGGCTGTAGTTCTTAGAATGGGTGGTAGGGAGGGAATCAGTGGAAGCAATAACAGGACATGGGGCTTATGGAGAGATATTGAGAAAGAGTGTATGAGGGAGATTGGAAATATGGTGGGGAGACAGAATACTAAATACAGTTAAAATTCAGACTAGCTAGGCTTATGGCCTCCATAGGAACTGTGCTTTTGTTTGTTTGTTTGTTTTTGCATGGTTCTGTCTGTCAGAACGTTATGTTAAGAGCTATCATTGCTTTGGTGAAATCCGTTGAGAACCTTGTTAAATAATTTTAACTATCTTCAATAACATTCGGTCTCTATGAATTTTTAGCCAGTTGTATGTGAGGCTAAGCTCAGCCTCACCCTTATAGTGATGTGACAACTTATGGGCAACAGGGCGAATATTTCTGACTTGGAGATGTGAAAATTACTACATGTACCCGTTTTATCCAGGATATATACTTTAATCTCTTCGACACATGTCTCAGTTTGGTTTCTGATGATTATTACTATTTTTGTTGCTGTGTTTAGTGTGTCTTTTGCTTACTGTATCCTTAGTGCCTTAAATTGTATTATCCTTTGTAATGCTTATTTCTATGAACTGCATTACATATAGTATTGTTTGTTATTTATGTTTTGACTGTATTATGTAACTTTTCTGCTTGGGTCATCTCTGAAAAGGGATTTGGCTCAACAAAAAATTTTTCAACCAGACAAGAAGTAAATAAATATCAGAAACACTTCTGATTGTATGTGTGTGTACAGTGAATATAAAAAGTGTACACACCCTTGTTAAAATACCAGTTTTTTGTGATATAAAAAATGAGACCACAATAAATTATTTCAAAACTTTTCCCACCTTTAATGTGACCTATAACCTGTACAATTCAATTGAAAAACAAACAAATCTATTAGGGGGAAAAAATATAAAAAATAAAAAAAGTATACTACACTGGTTGCCTAAGTGTGCACACCCTTAAACTAATAATTTGTTGTATGCGCACACTCTTAAACTAATACTTTGTTGAAGCACCTTTTGATTTAATTACAACATTCAGCCTTTTTGGGTACACACCTGCCATCAATTAAAGAGACTCTGATTAACCCCAAATAAAGTTCAACTGTTCTAGTAGGATTTTCCTGACATTTACTCAGTTGCCTGCTACAGCAAAAGCTATGGTTCACAGAGAGCTTACAAAGCATCAAAGGGATGTCATTGCTGAAAGGTATCAGTCAGGAGAAAGGTACAAAACCATTTTCACAGCATTGGATATACTATGGAACACAATGAAGACAGTCATCAAAAAGTGGAGAAAATGTGGGACAACAGTGATGTTGCAAAGAACTGGACGTCCCTCCAAAATTTATGAAAAGACAAGACAAAAACTGGTCAGGGAGGCTGCCAAGAGACCTATAGAAACACTGAAGGAGCTGCAGGAATTCCTGGCAAGTACTGATTGTGTACTACATGCGATAATCTCCCATATTTTTTGTATGTCTGGACTATGAGGTAAGGTTGCAAATCGGAAGCCTTTTCTTACACAGAAAAACAACCAGACTTGGCTAAAATTTGCAAAACAATACATTGTCTCCCAAAAGCATGTGGGAAAATGTGTTATGGTCTGATGAGACCAAGACTGAACTTTTTGGCCACAATTCCAAAAGGTAAGTTTGGCGCAAAAATAACACTTTGCATCACCAAAAGAACGGTGAAGCATGGTGGTGGCAGTATCATGCTTTGGGGTTGCTTTTCTTCAGCTTGAACTGGGGCTTTAGTCAAGGTGGAGGGAATTATGAACAGTTCAGGATACCAGTCACGTTTGGCCCCATACTTTCAGGTGTCTGCTAGAAAGCTGAAGATGAAGAGGAATTTCACCTTTCAACATGATAATGACCCCTAGCATACATCCAAATCAGCAAAAGAATAGCTTCACCAGAAGAAAGTTAAAGTTTTGGAATGGTCCAGCCAGAGTCCAAACCTAAATCCAATAGAAAATCTGTGGTGTGACCTGAAGAAGGCTGTGCACAGATTTGGAGTGCTTTTGCAAGGAAGAGTGGGCAAATATTACCAAGTCAAGATGTACCATGCTCAAAATAGGTACAACAAACAAAAATGATACACAAAAAATGTGCATACAAAAAAATAACCCCACCCACTCCAAAAAATAGTAATGATATCAGCTTTCAATGTAACCAACCCAGAACACAAACAACAAAAATGGAATTATGGAACCCACAAACCAACATAAGACAAAATAATCACAGCTAATTTCACCCACATATTTACAAACACATGTTAATGGCACTTATTTTACACTAATTTTTTCCAATTTATTTTTACCTTTTATATTAGAATATACATACACTTTTTATTATTTATTTTTACTTTTAACTCACACATGATTTAATTTTACAACTATCTAAACTGAAAGAACTTAAAAACACTACTCATAGAAACAACAACTGAACTGCTCATCACACTCAACATCACATGCAACTGGACCAAACCAAAACCATATACATAATGGGCTGTTTTCAAATCATACAGAAAATTATTTTTATAAAACAAACAAATACATGACCTCTTACATTAAAAACACAAGCAACAATAAATACATATGAACTTACATATACCTTTAAATTTTATTAAATTATATTCCTTGTATAATAACTTACACTTGTTAGACTTAAGTTAGAGTGCATTTAAAACTATTATTTTAAAATACAAACAAAACAAATCAATTCAGAACATTCCATCAAAAAAGTCAACTTCCACACACACACACATATATATATATATATATATATATATATATATATATATATATATATATATATATATATATATATATATATATATATATATATATTATATATATATATAGTAGTATAATAATATATACATTTTTATATTTATCAAAAAATTTTTTTTTTTTTTTTTTTTTTTTCAAAAAATTTACACACATTGCTTTTTGTTGTTTTATAACCATGCTTGTATAATTTTTGAATTGCTATCACAAGTCCATGCACACCATGTCAGACTCAACTACCCATAAGCCACCACAGCAGTTTAACAAAACATACCCCACTGATACCCTAAGCCCCTGAAGACCAGAGATTAACCTAAAAAGACTGAAACTTAAATGGCTATCATTTACTGAATTTTCTTCAAAAAGAGATTACTAAAATACTGGAAAACTGGACAAAGCCAATAATGGTACTAAAAATATGGGG